>NC_079191.1:236009621-236294621 GCF_029499605.1 Hyla sarda
GCCTGCCTGGCACTAAATAGCTGCACTCCAACTATCCCGCAACAACCCATCCACCTTCCTCAGAAATAAAAAAAACTAACATATTATGCCACACCATGAATAGCCGTACTCTGGAGGCTTTTTAGTTTAATTTTGAGCCAGCATTTTGTGATGTTGGTGGGCGGAGTCTTGCGCACTGCACTGAGGCCGGAGTTTACGTCAGAAGGGAAGACAGCGCAGCACCAAACAGGCACATAAGCAATAGTGAAGCCACACACAAAAAAAAAAAAAAAAAAAAAAAATTTATAAAAACACTCGGTACGTTACCCACCCCAAAATGTGCATGAAGTTGTACTACTATGGATTTTTTTTTTTTTTTTTTTTAAGGAAAAATTTTTGTGCCAAATATGGGTTATTTATGTAGTCTGTAAAAATTCTTAAACACAATTATTTTGTGCCTTATTCTATTTTAACACAACATTAATTTAAAAATGTTGTGGGTACACCAGCATGTACGTGTGCAGTGTGTATTTTAAACCTTAAAATTAATAGCGTTATTAGTTATATAATACATTTTTTCTATAATTAACATTAATGTAGTAGCTTTGTTTCATGGTGCAGAATGATAAATCTCCTTCAATATGTTTAATCACTAAGAGTTGATTAAATCAATAGGTCATTTTCTGACCTGTGCCTGCTACAAGACTTTAAAGCACACTTAGAAGCTGAGCACACTTCATACACAGTTGGTCCAGGCTGCTGGCCCGTAGAGGATGTTGAAAATCACCAATTAGGGTGGTGTCCGGCATTAACCCTTGATCAAAAGGTGATTGCGGTATCTAAAAAGGGCCAAAATTCATCGTTTGGATTGGCTGGGCAGGGTGTCCGGCCGCTGAGACCCCCCCCAATCTCTGAGCTGGCACCACAGTGTTCTGAACATTTATGTTCAGAATGCCAGCTTCTGGCAGCCGTGACATCACACTACGCCCCCTCCATTCATGTCTATGGGAGGGGGCGTGACTGCTGCGGTCGGACATCTTATCCCTTATCCAAAGGGATATGGAATAAGATGTCTAGGAGTGGAGTACCCCTTTCAGTTTTAATTTCTTCATATCAATATACATCAGAAAATGTTTCTTCAATAAATGAGTAGATTTAAAATGTTTATTATAACAACAGTCAACATTTTCAAGCGAGTTCTGTTACAAACATATTAAACTATATACAAATGAATCAATATAAAAAAAGTCTTTAAATCATGGCTCAGGATTCAAGTACCAAGACCCATGGACAAGAGCAGCTTGGTCTAAGGGCAAAGACATTGGGGGAGATTTATCAAAACCTGTCCAGAGAAAAAGTTGCTGAGTTGCCCATAGCAACCAATCAGATCGCTTCTTTCATTTTTGAAAAGGCCTGTGAAAAATGAATCTGATTGGTTGCTATGGGCAACTCAGCAACTTTTTCTCTGGACAGGTCTTGATAAACAATGGGGGGGGGGGGGGGGGGGGATTTATCAAGACCTGTCCAGAGAAAAAGTTGCTGAGTTGCCCATAGCAACCAGATTCATTTTTCACAGGCCTTTTCAAAAATGAAAGAAGCGATCTGATTGGTTGCTATGGGCAACTCAGCAACTTTTTCTCTGGACAAGTCTTGATAAATCCCCCCCCCCCCCATTGTTTATTACCAAGCTTAATTAAATACAAGAGCTACACATCATCGGTGCAAAATGGGAATGAAGTACAAAAGGACAGAGTGAATCTCAGCCATTGTCAAACATTTTGTACCCGTTTACCGCGGATCCACCTTACTAGATAAATCAGTCACAGAAACCACTGATGACTCCATACTTACTGTACGCTATCAAAGCAATTCTGGTTGTAAAGAATTCGCTAAGTGGTTACAAACATATATAAGAATGAACTATGAAAATAGTTGCACAAAAAAGAAATAATAGTTTATAATAACCTAACAACAAGGCAACAGATAACAATAGTTTAGCTAAATAACTATTTCTTCAAAATACTGGAAAATTAGAAATTTCTTTCTGCAAAATCTCCAAATCTAAGCCGTTCTTGAATGATTTTAATTGGCTACAAAGCCAGGAAAGTAAATGAAAGCCGCTTCACCAGTAAAGCTCTTAACTGCCCTATCCTGTCGTAATGACTTTCAGCCCTACTTAGCATGAATGTGCTCAAAAAGCCACTGATTACGGAATCAAAGCTGTCATTCTGGGACTTGGCAGATGTAAACCCGCTTTTATTAGCATAAATGAAAGATTGCTTTGAACAGCTCTCAATCATATGATTCATCAAATCAAGGTAATACGGCCAGAGTCGGCATGGTAAGCAGCAGCTTGGCTAATCCAGGGGCGCTGAAATTGGAGCACTGTGGATGTCAACAAAATAACTCCATCCTCTACAATGATCTTACTGCCTTGTCATAGAAGCACAAATAGAATGCTGTTACCACCTTTGCAGTATAGAATTGTACACGGGAATGATACACTAAGCCTCACAAGAGGAAACTGCCGACAAAAGGATCTTAACACTGATCATAGCTAAGTGGGCACTCTCAAGATTACCACCTTGTTTTCTCTTGGAAAAACAAGCAATTTAACAGGATAAACTACTATCTCCTACTGATCCTTGTCTCCTCTCATAGCACAATTCGGAAGACAGGCTGTAGCAATACAGGTAATGTTATTGGCATGTTCCAACAAAAATAGCTAGCACTAGGCGTTATTTCTCGTCATAGTCACATGTAATGTAACATTTACATCACATCAATCTGTATGTAAATTTGACTGAAAAATGAAATGTAACAACTATATCCAACTTCATTGTAATAAAAATAAAAAAAAATAAAACTTTATAAATAATTTGAAGGTTTGAAGAAAAAAAACTAATTCTAGAAGAGCCAAAGTCACTCTTTTTCATTCAGCAGTGAAAGGACCCTTTGTGTTTGGGACAGTTATGAAAAAAAGATCTTCATGTGGTCCAGCATAGAATGCATCAGCTTGCGAGAAAAACCAAACCAATCAAAAAACAGTGTAGGTATTGTCCAGTGCAAATACTTATTTTCTTCTTTGTAGGGCACTTCAGTTACGTTTGTCCTGTATGTTCGCTACGTTGGCACCGGACTTAAATCTTTTGGCTGAAACATAAAGACATTTTATTTTAGAATTTGCTAAAACATCAGAGCACACCTATATTTTAAGTTAGGTTAACATCACTTTTGTACCCTTTATGGCACGGATACATTAGCAAAATGACTCGTTTAGAGCCTCAGGTACAGTGCTGGAGGCTTGTGACGTCATGGCCACGCCCCCTCAAAGAAAGTCAATGGGAGGGGGCATGACTGCGATCATTTAGATAATTAATTCTTTGTGCTGTTCAGTATGTGTGTGTAATATACAATACTGTTATGACCATTAAAGCCCATAGTGAATGATACTAGTTACAGTGAGGCAAAAAAGTATTTAGTCAGCCACCAATTGTGCAAGTTCTCCTACTTAAAAAGATGAGAGGCCTGTAATTTTCATCATAGGTATACCTCAACTATGAGAGACATAATGAGAAAGAAAAAAAAAAAATCCATAAAAATCACATTGTCTGATTTTTAAAAGTATTTATTTGAAAATTATGATAGAATATAAGTATTTGGTCACCTACAAACAAGCAAGATTTCTGTCTCTCACAGACCTGTAACTTATTTAAGAGTCTCCTCTGTCCTCCACTCGTTACCTGTATTAATGGCCCCTGTTTGAACTTGTTATCAGTATAAATGACACCTGTCCACAACCTCAAACAGTCACACTCCAAACTCCACTATGACCAAGACCAAAGAACTGTTGAAGGACACCAGAAACAAAATTATAGACCTGCACCAGGCTGGGAAATCTGCAATAGGCAAGCAGCTTGAAGAAATCAACTGTGGGAGCAATTATTAGAAAATGAATTAGAAAAGACATACAAGACCACTGCTAATCTCCCTCGATCTGGGGCTCCACGCAAGATCTCACCCAGTGGTGTCAAAATGATCACAAAAATGGTGAGCAAAAATCCCAGAACCACACAGGGGGGGGGACGGGGGGGGGACGACCTAATGAATGACCTGCAGAGAGCTGAGACCAAAGTAACTAAGGCTACCATCAGTAACACACTGTGCCACTAGGGACTCAAATAATGCAGTGCCAGACGTGTCCCTCTGCTTAAGCCAGTACATGTCTTGACCCCTCTGAAGTTTGCTAGAGAGCATTTGGATGACCCAGAAGAGGATTGGAAGAATGTCATTTGGTCAGATAAAACCAAAGTAGAACTTTTTGGTAAAAACTCAACTTGTCGTGTTTGGAGATGAAAGAATGCTGAGTTGCATCCAAAGAACACCATATGTACTGTGAAGCATGGGGGTGGAAACATCATGCTTTGGGGCTGTTTTTCTGCCAAGGGACCAGGACGACTGATCCGTGTAAAGGAAAGAATGAATGGGGCCATGTATCGTGAGATTTTGAGTGAAAACCTCCTTCCATCAGCAAGGGCATTGAAGATGAAACGTGGCTGGGTCTTTCAGCATGACAATGATCCCAAACACACCGCCCGGGCAACAAAGGAGTGGCTTATTAAGAAGCATTTCAAGGTCCTGGAGTGACCTAGCCAGTCTCCAGATCAACCCCATTGAAAACCTTTGGAGGGAGTTGAAAGTCCGTGTTGCCCAGCGACAGCCCCAAAACATCACTGCTCTAGAGGAGATCTGCATGGAGGAATGGGTCAAAATACCAGCAACAGTGTGTGAAAACCTTGTGAAGACTTACAGAAAACGTTTGACCTCTGTCATTGCCAACAAAGGGTATATAACAAAGTATTGAGATGAACTTCTGTTATTGACCAAATACTTATTTTCCACCATAATTTGCAAATAAATTCTTTAACAAAAATAAAAAAACTCAGACAATGTGATTTTATGGATTTTTTTTCTCATTATGTCTTTCATAGTTGAGGTATACCTATGGGAGAACTTGCACAATTGGTGGCTGACTAAATACTTTTTTGCCCTACTGTATATTATCTGTAGGTCTGAAATGTTTGCCATAGGTCACACAGGGATTCTAATGGGATATAGAATAAGTATATTTAACTTTTATTTAAAGTACAGCTGTCATTTTAGAAAACTTCTAAAAATGTCAAATTTCCATAGGCTGAGACCCCCACCAATCTCTGAAATAAGAGGGTAGAATTGTTCAGCTGAGCACTTGGCTATGTTTGGCTCTGCTCGCTCGACTGTCCTTGGAGTGGTAAGCTGAGCCACAACTGATTCATAGTCTGAACACTACTAATCTCACCTCACCAGGGGAGAGCAGAACAGAGCTGGTCACAGCTGAAGGCTTAGCCAGTTGTTTTTTCAGCCATCATTTTAACTTTTTGGGCTATAGCAAACGGTTGTTCTTGTTTGGGACATATTTTGAGCTGTTTACAGCCCAAACCAATGGTCCAAAATTTGATTTCACTGCTGTAAAAATACTGCATAAGAACAACCAGCTATTTTACTATTGAATTCAACAAAACTCCAGAGCCATTTTTTAAACTGTAACAGCAAAAACAGATAGGGGCACTCCCTGGTGCAATATTGTAGGGCTCAAACAGCTCGATAGAGAAAACCAGCTAAGAATATGATAACCTCCTTTAGTTGTGCATGTGGATAGGTGCAACACTAGTGTAGGCATAGATAGATAAACCACCTTCGCTTCTCCTGGTGGTATCCATTGGCCCCCTTACTTGGGACAGGGAATCAGAAGAGTGCAGCAGAAAAGCAATCAGGACCAGATAGCAGGGGTCCTGGAAAGGCATAGGTTCCAGGACCTCAATTACCATCCCATCAGTCCCTGGCATCCTGAGAAAGGTCCATGCTGTAAGGAACAAAACATCAGGTGGTATTTACTAGATCTACTAGCTGATGCGACGGTGATTGGAGTCCTGGAACCTGCGAGCACCCATGTGATCCCAGATTCCCTTCAATCTGGTCCTGAATGCTTTTCTGCTGCACTTGTTCACAAATCATCCCATAACACTGAATGGGAACATGGCCCTACAGCGTTTAGCTGAACATTTCTGCCCCATGTGTTAAAGTTTTTTTTTTTTTTGTGATGGCAAGTACACTTTAGGCTTATTTCACACTGCCGTTGTGCCCTGTTAAGCTTTTTTTTTTTTTGCCTTTAACAGCCGTTATCTGGACAGGGCACAACGGGTCCCGATAGAGACCATTATAGCCAATGGGGTCCATCGGACGGCCATTGTTTTGAAGCAGGAGAAAAAGACGGCGCTTGCAGTATTCTTTCTCCCGCTATTCTCCCCGGGTTCCCTGATGGCTGTCACACTACCGTGTCATTCTGAAGTAGGTGAAGGTAGGCACTTCTGTGGTCGGTGGTGCACGAGGAGTGATCAATACATAGTAGAAAAGTCCCAGCACTCACCAAATATGAAGCAATGGTCGTTTTATTCCATAGCCAAAGTGAACAGGACAAGTTTCGGCCTCAAGCCTTCCTCTGCTGTTAACATGACCGCAGGCATCAAGATTTATGCATACTGTTATTCCATATGCCTCTTGTTTATAATTATGCTTCACATGCTTTAATGTACATAATATTTCTCATACAGCATATGCTTTTGCTTATGATCTGATACTGTTATTATGCTTCTATAACAAGCCTCCTGCTCAGCGCTGCATTGCGCTTTTCCATCCCCTTGTACTGCTCATTTTGTGTGCCTCCTTGCTGGACATAATGTCATGTATCAAGAGCACATCACTTTATTTTCTATGATTTCTTGGGATGCCTTGTATGTTATATCCCTGCGAGTGACCAGCTCTATTTAGCTGGACGCGCATCAATCCGGCATCAACATTCATATGTTGAACACTGTACTCGCTGCTGCTCTCCAGCAGACCCTGAAAAGCAAGAACCCTACATCTACTTACATAATGGAATATATATATATATATATATATATATATATATATATATATATATATATATATACACACACATATATATATATATACACACACACACACACACATATATACACACACACATATTTACATACACTACTACGGTCACAGCATGTGATCAGAGGCTCTGCAAAGCATGGGTCCAGACGTGCTGCGCTAACCCCCTTTGCTGGGGGAGCGCGATCAGCTCACCGTTTGTTTACAAATGTCACTTTGTGTTGCTCACATGATTAACATGTGACTTCTCCTGTATACTACACTTTGTTGTTATGTTTCTATGACTAGCTGATGTCACACCCGGTGTGCCGGCCAGAGTGTGACATCACTTATGGGCGCCTCCTCGTGCATTTAACCGACGGCTGCATGCGATCATTTTAACAGCAGGGGAAGGCTTGAGGCCGAAACGCGTCCTGTTCACTTTGGATATGGAATAAAACTACCATTGCTTGATATTTGGTGAGTGCTGGGACTTTTTTCTACACTACCGTGTCATAACGGCAGTGTGGAAGTAGTCTAACATCTTATTACTATCAAAGTATACAGAGGAGGTGAATAAAACATAACTTTTAATTAATTAATAGCATAAAAACACACATATATGGTGAATGTTCTATAGATAGTGCCAAGTGTAGGCACTTTCATCAAATTTGACGCAATCAAGTAGATTACACACTTAAATATATAGAAACACCTTAGTATAGTATATAGCGGAGATAGCGTCACTATCCCAAAATAAATATGGTCCCCAAAGAAATTTTTCGACGCGTTTCTGACACCAGTACAGGTGACCTCCTCAGGGGCAAGGTGGGAGACAGTAGCCTGAAAAGATATAATAATCTCCTTACATATGCTTAGTTTGCATTATGATAATGCAAGGGGTCGCTGATACAGTAGCGGCCAAATTAAAAGTTCCTGTGCTCATATAGTCATCAGGCACAGTTATATTGGACAAGAGTAGGCATTTGACCCGGTATATGTGGTTCTGTAAAATAAACAACATACGATATACAATCAGGCCGGGTTCTCTGCTGTTCATCAGTATGTCCTGTAAAGAGAAGAGGATTCCTACTCAGTTAAGGCGTTTGCGTCCTGTCTTATTTCTTTGCGAACCCCTGTGGCGGGGAGCCGTGCAGTCGTGCCGGCTGCTAAGTGCACATGGAAACTAGGACTGCGTCTGACCTCATATCCGCATGTCGAGCGGAGGGCGGGACTCAGTGACGTGTCTCCCAGCTGACACCGGAGTGGGAGGCAGGTCAGTCACTCAGTGTATCCACAGAGCAAACGACCTAGTTCACAAATTAACCCATCCACTGCCAGATTAGGACTTAGTAACTATTTACATATCTCAAAGTTTAAGTAACTGGTCTATTTAGCCTTAATATCCACCCTCTCGATCTCTTGCATGTATCATCTTTTACAGAACCGCATATGCCAGGACAAAGGCCTACTCTTGTCCAATATACCTGTGCCTGATGACTACAGGAACTTTTAATGGGGCTGCTACTGTATCAGCGCTCCTGTGCAGTATCATAATGCAAACTAAGCATATGTAAGGGGATTATTATTTCTTTTCAGGCTACTGTAGCCCACCTAGCCCCTGGGGAGGTCACTTGTACTGGTGTTCGAAACGAGTCGGCGAAACAAGTCGGGGACCATATTTATCTTGGGATAGTGACTACTATGCTAAGCTGTTTCTATATATCTGACAGTGTGTAAACTATTAATTATAAGGTACGTTTTATTCACCTCCCCTGTATACTCTGATAGCAATAAGATTGGGAGAAATGCTAATCCTTGTTTGGTAGATACTGTCGTGCTAATCCAATAACATCTTATTCTGCAATAAAAGACAGGGCTCAAAAGAGAAAATAAGAATGAGATACGGCATGTCAGCTCCGCTTTCGTAACACAGACTCTCGGTTGAAATTTTATTTTGGCTGTAGGAAATACTTACGCAATATAAGTTTGCGCTTCTTTTGCTCTGAGTGGAGGAAGCTGCTGAGATAAAAGACTACTGGTAAGAAAAGAATAAATGCTGACACTGCAATAACCGGGACAGTATCAGTACAGGGTAAGGTGCAGTTGAAAGTTTTGCTCCAAAGTTTGCGAGTGCCATTCATCTGAAATAAGAAATGTATGACTTACTTAGCAGTGTAGTAAAATGGCCCATATCTATATACTATAACTAAAATGCTTTAGGTATAAACACTTTGCAATGGTAAGAAACAGACATGGTGCCCAATCGTGCTTCACCATGGTTCTACATATAAAATAACTGTGATGCCCGGCTATAAGCACTGTGAAATTAATATTTCAATGCACAGGAAGTTTGAATGAACATATGATCATGTATACTCGAAAACGGCATATAAAAATGTACTTTTAATTCACCTTCATCCTACTGATCTCTTACTGCTGCAGTAATGAACACAATCATATGATTAAAGAGGTTTTCCAATATTGCAAAGTTATCTACTATCCACAGAATGGGGAATAATCATCTGATCGCACCCCCTGTGATTATAGTTATTCACAAGATATGGGATTACTTTGCAAGACAGCAAAACCTTTTTGGGATCTATTCACATGGCACCTCAATGCAAGTCTATGGGAGGGGCGTGACACCCCCTCCCATAGACTTGCATTGAGGGAGGGTGGCCGTGACGGCATGAGCGGGGCGTGGCTTCACAAGCCTCTGCCCTGCATCGCCAGTCATCCAGCACAGAGCAAAGTGCGCGCTGTGCAGCGGATGTCTGGGGCGCCGCAGCCAAGATCGCGGGGGTCCCTAGCGGCGGGACTCCTGCGATCAGACATCTTCTACCCTATCCTTTGGATAGGGGATAAGATGTCTAGGGGCGGAGTACCCCTTGTGGGGATGACCATTTCTATAGACTTCCTGTCACAGATTCAGCTTCACAGAAGATATGGACAGCATTACACATATATACTTACGGCATCCTCTATATCAATACACAGGGCATTGGTATGTTCCAAATTATTGTACAAGTTATTCAGATATTTATAGGTCCCGTTACAACTCTGGCACACTCTTGAATAATTGCCTTGTTGTGATGGGACTGGAGGTTCCTAAAAAGAAAACACCAAAATACTGTTTTTATACTGGTATTTAGAAGCTATAGGTAATAAAAGCCAAATCCTATAACATACAACACAAACAATCTTGTGTCATAAAAACATAAGCAACCCACTAAGACTGTGTAAAACAAGAGTTACCCTCATTGTATTGTTGAAGCACTGGATCAAGCTGTCAAATGAATCCATGAATTCAGATGTGCTGTTTAATATCCCTGTGCTGTTCTTCTGTAAGCAATCTGTGACACACAAAAAGGACATTTCTAGGTTTTACAACATAAGGCTATATGAGATTACAGCGTGCTCCTTTATATCATTGTCTAAGTTAGGTTCTACTATCTCCTGCTTCAAGGAGACCTCTAGTTTCCATAGCTCAGATCATGGTAGCATTCACTGAAATGACGGTCATATAATATACTAGGTTAAGCAATGCTGTTCAGAACGCTGGACGCTCGTGACATCATAGCCACGCCCCTCATGATGTCCCACTCCGCCCCCTCAATGTAAGTCTATGGGAGGGGGCGTGACAGCTGTCATGCCCCCTCCCATAGACTTGCATTGAGGGGGCAGGGCGTGACGTCATGAGGGGGCGGGGATATGATGTCACGAGCTCCCGGCTCCAGCATTCGGAATAGTTTATTCCAAACGCTGAGCAGCGGAGTACCCCTTTAATACTAGTTTACATAGAACAAGCAGTTTTTGCTGTCTCAAGTATCAGTTGAGATTACAGAGTTTACCACTCAATTTTACATAAAAGGGTTGGAGGTGTTTAATTTAAGGGATGGAGATGGTTTATAAAAGGGATGGAGATGGTTAATAACCAGTGACGCATACAGCCTTTCCAGGACCTTTCACACAGTGATGTTTACCACTTCCTCACTTTTTGCTTCTGAATTAGGAAGTATATGGAGACTAGTCAAATAGCTAAGTCTTAAAAGGGGTACTCCGCTGCCCCAGCATTCGCCATGCCCCATCCCATAGACTTAAATTGAGGTGGGTGTGGTGTGACATCACAAGGGGCGTTGCCGTGACTTCACAACTCTTCTAAAATGAACGCTGGATGCTGCACAGAGATCGTGGGGGTCCCAGTTTCGGGACCCCCGCAGTCAGACATCTTATCTCCCATCCTTTGGCTAGAGGATAAGATGTCTAGGGGCGGAGTACCCCTTTAAAAGGGGGAACTCCTTTGGAAACATCCAAAGGAAAGGGGATAAGAAGATAAATCGCGGGGTCCCCCCACGATCCAACATCTTATCCTTTGGATAGGGGATAAGATGTTTCCAATGGAGTACCCCTTTAAATAAAAAGTTCACTCATGACAATTTAAGATCACTGAAAAGTAGCCTGTACCAGTAAATTATTTTCCTTATAGATATAACTCTGGGGATGGTCACGAGTGATTCTAAGGTGCTGATATTACGGGAGACATCATAAGTAATGCATAGCAGATGTCCAAAGAAACCCATCAGGTCCTTATTTTGCAGACTCCACTCCCTTAGCCCACCAATAAACTTAAAGTGTCCCTGCCCCTTGAAAAAAATTTTCATAAATAGGCATAAAAAGTTTTGATTGGTTGGGGTGTGTGTGTTCATCAAAATGAGGAAGGAGAAGTGTTCAGGTAAGAGCTTCTTCCTTTCTTGTCACTGCTCAAGATGGGACTCTATAGTAAATCTAAGGATACATTCACACCACGTTTGCGAAATTCTAAAAACTGGGCGCTTCTGTATCCCAGCTGGACCAGCGCTGAACCTCGTTCATTTAAATGCGCCAACTGGAGTCAGATAGTGACCCCGGTCGGCTCATTTATGCTCGGCATCCAGTTTTCAGCATACCACGGTTTTCAGTCTGGCCACCAAACCAGATCCGGGGCAAAAATGAGTCGACTGGAGTCACTATCTGACTCCGGTCGGCACATTTAAAATGAATGAGATTGGGAACTGGTGTCACTGGGATAAGGAAGTGCCTGGTTTTGAAATTTCCCAGTCGAACCCGGCAGCCGGATCACGCAAACGTGGTGTGAATGCACCCTCAGGAGCTCATCTTATGCAGTGAGCAGTAAGATGAGTTAGAGAAACACTTCCATTCACCTCTGTCTAGTTATTGGTGGGGGATTAAAGGAAAACTGTCAGCTTTCTCCCCCCGCACTAACCAGCAGTACTGGCTGGTAGTGCGGGGGAAGCTGTCAGTTTGATGCTTACTGTGCCCGGATCCGCCACGCCGTTCAGCCCTAATCTTCTATTTTCGGGATATGCTAATGAGGGGCAAACTGGCACCAGCCAGGCTAACTGTCACTCTCACGTCAGCGCCGCCCAGCTCATCAATATTCCTCCCCTCTCTCTTCATTACAGAGCGGGGAGAAGAGGGAGAGGTGGAGGGAGGAGAGGAATATTGATGAGCTAGGCGGCAGTGCTAGGCGGCACTGAGTGCCAGTTAGTACCTCATTAGCATATCCCGAATATAGAAGATTAGGGGCGAACGGTGCGGCGGATGCGGGCACGGTAAGCATCAAACTGATCAGCGTCCCCAGCACTACCAGCCAGTACTGCTGGTTAGTGTGGGGGGGAGAAAGCTGACAGTTTTCCTTTAAGTAAAATGTTAAAAAAGTTTTTTTATTGATATGGACACTTTTCCAATTAAGCTTCTGCCTGCTTGAATTATGCTGGTTTGCTACAGCAAGTAGTATAATAAGATAATTAAATAAAAGTAAAAATTTAGCTGTAACAGTAGAACTACCTGTCTAATATTGTGTAGGTCTCCCTTCTACTCCCAATTCAGCTCTGGCCAGTTGAGGCATGAACCCCACAAGACCTCTAAAGGGGGCTATAAGCATTTTTTATTTTTATTTGTGCTACAGTAGCTCTCATGTTGGAATAGACCAGAGATGGGCTAGCCGTTGCTCCCCATCCACATAACTGACCGTATCTCTGGGTCCTAGTCTTTCCTTGAACCTCTTGCTACTAGCCACTACCCAGTCATGAAGCCATTAAAATTTGTTTTCCTTGCCCATTTTTCCTGCTTACACATACTTTTAAGAACTGACTGTTCCCATGCCGTCTAATATACCTAAGCCCTTGAACCATGGCATTGTGACAAAATAATCAATGTTAGTCACTGTCGGTGGTTTTAAGCTTCTAACAGGTCTTTGTACATAAATACATTTCATATCATACTTACTTTCACACTTGGAATCAGTCCATAAATCATCAAAGAAACCACTAAGCGAAACAATGACCTGGACCCTGTCAGATTGCAGTAGTATTGTCGAACAGCTGACTGTGCTATTCTGTAAAATTGACACATGACAAGAAGCAATGAGCAATGGGAACAAGATAATGTTATACAAGAAATTCTTATACGTAGCAGTTATTTAGCTGTATAAACTGTCTGACTAATATTTCATCCAGAGCCATCCATCAGTATTGGGTGGTAATGAGGAAGCGGGCGGTCACTGAACATACAGAGGGTCCCCTTAAATCCTGCGCAGTGCCACAAACCTCTGAAATGCCACATGGAGCCCTGACGCAACGGCACAAGGGCAGGGCCCAGACGCAACGGCACAAGGGCAGGGCCCCGACGCAACGGCACAAGGGCAGGGCCCCGACGCAACGGCACAAGGGCAGGGCCCCGACGCAACGGCACTGTAAACATCTCCTTCCCAAGCCTATAGTTTTTACAAAGAAAGGATGTACAGAGTGCCCGTCACATGGTATACAGGAAGAGAACGACGTTCCGTGTGATGTACTGGAATGTTGCCAAACAAAGGGCTACTTGTCTTACTCATCTTCCTCACTTCTGTTTACTCGTAGAAAATAAAAAAAAAATTAAACTTGGTTCCAAGAAAATAAACACAACTGCTTTATGCAACTTTTCATGGTTTCAGACACATTTCATACAGCTACAGTAACTCTAGCCCTGTACACAGTAGGGCAGGGTTTTTCCAAACAGTGCGTCTCCAGCTGTTGCAAAACTACAACTCCCAGCATGCCCAGACAGCCTTCGGCTTGGGACGCACTTTTCGGAAAACACTACAATAAAGCCTTATGCTTATCAATGGGATATTACAGTATATGGCGGCCATTCATGTAATGCACCCGAGAGAAAACGGTTCTTGTTCTTCACTGCACTGGCTCATAAAGGGGGACCCAAGCAGCTAATCCAGTACATCCCATCAGATCCAGTACCATCCTGAGAAGACGGGGGGAGATTTATCAACTGTGGAGAGGTTGCCCATATCAACCATTGAGATTCCTGCTTTCATTTTTAAAAAGGCCTCTAAAAAATAAAAGAAGAACTCTGATTGGTTGCTATGGGCAACTGCTCCACTCTTCTCCTCCGGTGTGAATAACCTCCCCTCAATATTTCCTGCTAAATGAGTGCGGAGGATGAGCCGCCATCTTCTTCATTACACAAACATCTTTCGAAACTGTGGCAGGAGTGTCTCCCCCCCGGTGAAGAGCTTGTGTGGTACAATCCAAACAATTTCCAGGAAGTTCTGGTGACACATAGATCCCCATACATTCAAATAGAAAAAGTTTGTCACTGAAGCCTAATCAGACCGTTGCTATGACATTAACCCAATGGGAGATTTGGAAATAAAAACAGGAATTAAGAAAAAAAAAGAAAATAAAACACAGGATAGGAAAAAGTGCCTTATTGCGGGTGGTCCGACCGCTGGGACCCCCCTGCAATATTCTAAACGGGCCCCTCTCGTGGTACACCCCATTTACCCAATCAGGCCCTTTGTCCATCTGTGAGCTTCACATTCATACAAAAGGAAAGACACACACACATATAGGGGGACATTTATCATTGCATTTAGAGCTGTTTTGTTGTCTATATTTGTGCCCTTTAGGCGCAGTGTTTTGTTTTTTTTTGTGACTTTTCAAATAGACATTCTTCACAATGTTGACTTGCAGTACACCATTCATACTTTTCCCTATGCAGTGGTCATGTATTTATCAACTGCAACTTGTGAAAAATGGCACAGACACTTCCCAAAAAAAAGTCACAAAAATTTACCAGCCCAGACCTGGCTCAGCAGTTTTGTGTATGTGTACAAAAGTCGCAAATTTTTGCGCGGCAGGATTAAAAAAAAAAATTAGCAAAATTTAGCGCAACGAATAAACCAGAGAAAATGCAGGAAATATGTATCTGCGCAAAATTTATCAAATGCCCTGCATCCATTTACCGTATATACTCGAGTATAAGCCGACCCGAATATAAGCAGAGGCCCCTAATTTCACCCCAAAAACCCAGGAAAAATTATTGACTCGACTATAAGCCTAGAGTGGGAAATACATCATCCCTCCCCATGTCATCAATCCTCCCTGTTATCATCCAGACCTCCGTCATCATCACCCCTGACATCATCATTCCCCCCCTTTATCATCACCGCCTGTCAATCTCTTCGTCAGTGGTCTTCAACCTGCGGACCTCCAGATGTTGCAAAACTACAACTCCCAGCATGCCCGGACAGCCATCGCGCTGTAGTTTTGAAACATCTGGAGGTCCGCAGGTTGAAGACCACTGCGGCCTTCGTCATCATCCAGACCCCCTTTAGTTTTATACTCACCTCCCCTCGGTGGGAAGGAAGGGAGAGCTGGTCCGGGCCATCTATGCTGCAGGGACCGTCCGGTAGGGAGGGTTAGTCGTTCCGGGCTGTCCATTTTCACCGGGAGGCCCTCTTCTCAGCTCCGGGCCCGGCCCCGGACTAGTGACGTTGTCTTGATGACGACGCACAGGTACGTTCATGCGAGGGGATGTCTGCTGCGCACGGACGTCCCTGTGAGTCGTCGTCAAGGCAAGGTCACTAGTCCGGGGCCGGGAGCAGAGAAGAGGGCCTCCCGGGGAAAATGGACAGCCCCGAACGACTAACCCTCCCTACCGGACGGTCCCTGCAGCATAGATGGCCTGGAGCAGCTCACTCTTACTTCCCACTGAGGGGAGGCGAGTAGAAAACTAAAGGGGGGTCTGGATGATGACGAAGGCCGCAGTGGTCTTCAACCTGCGGACCACCAGATGTTTCAAAACTACAACTCCCAGCATGCCCGGACAGCCGATGGCTGTCCGGGCATGCTGGGAGTTGTAGTTTTGCAACATCTGGAGGTCCGCAGTTTGAAGACTATTGAGAAGGGATTGACAGGCGGAGAGTTCACTCGAGTATAAGCCGAGGGGGGCGTTTTCAGCACGAAAAATCGTGCTGAAAAACTCGGCTTATACTCGAGTATATACGGTAATAGATTTGGTGCATCTACACATTACCAGCACACAAAAAAGGTAAAAAAAATAAAATAAAATGCTTTGTCTACAATGATAAATGTCCCCTATAGTGCATTCTACTATGGTGGCAGGTTAGCCCAGCACCAGCCATCGCTGTACCCCACTGCCCAGCACTGAACTGTACCAGCGCTTTCATTTATGTCCACAGTAAAATATTAACCAATGGGATGATGGTACAGTGACATGATGAATTTCCAGTTACAATATAGCTATGTAAACAGTTTAGACAAAGCCATCTAAGGACAGACAATATGGGGGAAATTTATCAAAACCTGTCCAGAGGAAAAGTTGCTGAGTTGCCCATAGCAACCAATCAGATTGCTTCTTTCATTATTCAGAGGCCTTTTCAAAAATGAAAGAAGCGATCTGATTGGTTGCTATGGACAACTCAGCAACTTTTCCTCTGGACAGGTTTTGATAAATCTCCCCCTTTATGTACAGCTAAAAACACTGCTTATAGCAGTGTTTACCAACCAGGGTGCCCCCAGCTGTTGCAAAACTACAACTCCCAGCCCCCGTGTGACGTCACGCCCCTCAAAGCAAGTCTATGGGAGGGGGCGGTTTGCGCGGCGTGCAGCTCAAAGAGGTGGGTGCCGAATGCCAGATTGCGGGGGTCCCCCGTGGGCAGACATCTTATCCCCTATCCTTTGGATAGGGGATAAGATGTCTTAGGGCCGGAGTACCCCTTTAAAATGCTGGTTTCTACCTTTGGTCTATACACAAAGATAAAACAAGGCCAGGTTCATACAGGGGTGGTCATCCATTATCCTATGGTGCAATAATATAGAAATGTCCAATAAGTCACGAGCAGTTCCCCACATGAAAAGGAACTGCATAACTGCCCTATGTGAACAGGAGGTCACACATCCATTATCCTGTAGTTTATTACAGTTCTTCAGAGTAGAATCCACATGGAAAATCTGCAACAAGTCCACGGCACAGCCTAAGGGCCACACAGCAAATTTAGGCTGTGGAAAAGTCTGCCTCAAAATCCAGGTTTGAAATTTGGGCAGTTTTTGACCATGTCCACACAACGGAATTTCAATAAATTCTGGAAAAATCCAGCTTGGAAATTCTGTTGCAGCAGAGTCCTATTGCTTTCAGTGGGATTTTCCTGCATCATGTATGCAGCGGCAATCCCCATTCTGGCCAATTCTTTCGGCAGAATCCACTCAGAAACACCCCATAGCTGAATGGTTCTAGCGCCAACATTTTTGCCAGCACCCACTATTTGAGGATTGTCCGCAAGTGTTTTCCGAGCAGATACTCCTCCGCATGAACATACCCAGTGGGAGGAACCTGCAGCTATTCCAAGTGGAAACCACTGATAAGGGACATGGTATCTTTTTTTATCCGGTCATGTGGATTATGCAGCACCGTGCGGACAATCAATGTTTTGATGCGTATTTGCTGTAACATATTTTTCTGCCCATTGAAATCAATGAAATGCACAGCCAAATACAGTACGTGACGTGTGATCCTACCCTTAAAAGAGGTACTCCGGTGGGAAAAACTTTGTTTATTTATTTTTTTTAAATCAACTGATGCCATAAAGTTAAACAGATTTGTAAATTACTTCTATTAAAAAAAAAAATCTAAATCCTCCCAGTACCTATTAGCAGCTGTATACTACAGAGGAAAATCTTTTTATTTTGGATTTCTTTTCTGTCACGACACAGTGCTCTCTGCTGACACCTCTGTCCATATCAGGAGAAAATCTCCATAGCAAACATATGCTGCTCTGGACAGTTCCTAAATGGACAGCAGAGTGAACTGTGGTCGTGACAGAAAAGAAATGCCAAAAAGAAAAGAATTTCCTCTGTAGTATACAGCCAGTAATAAGTACTGGAAGGAGTAAGAATTTTTTTTATAAAAGTTATTTACAAATCTGTTTAACTTTCTGGCACCAGTTGATATAAAACAAAAAAAAAAAAAAAAAGGTTTTCTACCGGAGTACCCCTTTAAACCATCACTGTCATTTGAAACCGAGATGGCACCAGGTCTCACTTCTGAGACCAGGTATGATTTCAAGTCAGAAGCCAGTAAAGTGCGCACAACGTGCTCCAGTCCCCAGCTGCCAAACTGACTATAGATAGTGCTGGGCGGTATGGCCTAAAATGAATATCACGGTATTTTTTTTTTTTATTATTATCGCGGTATCACAGTATTACCGCCTGTCCCCAGTCCCCACCCCGCGAGCGGGATCCATGTGCCCACTTGCGGTGTCAAATGTGCTCCCCGCGAGCGCGATCACTACCATCACCGCTAGCGAGGTCCCTGTGCCCACTAGCGGTGTCACAAGAATGCCGAGCGCGGCTCTGTTCCCCGTCCCTGTCAGCTCTCAGGGTACGGGAACAGATTTAAAAGCCTCGCGCGCATGCGCAGTACTACACAAATAGCATGGGGCTAACGCTAGGCTCCTAGCGCTGCCTATGTTAGCCCTACACTATTTGCGTAGTGCTGCTCCTGCGCAGAAGTAAGTTAGCCGAGCGCGAGGCTTTTAAATCTGTTCCCGTACCCTGAGAGCTGACAGGGACGGGGAACAGAGCCGCGCTCGGCATTCTTGTGACACCGCTAGCGATCACGCGAGGCATTCTTGTGACACCGCTAGTGGGCGCATGGATCCCGCTCGCGGGGACACTGGCTGACAGTCGCAGCGGGGGGGGGGGACATAGTAAATGGATTAGATTCTGTGGCCCGATTCCGCTCTCGGAATCGGGCCAGAGAAGCACACCGGGACAAGTGAGGGCGCCGCGCTGGGCTCTACAATTCATCCAGAGGGTGGGGGAGGGGCCCGACCGGTATAGCAGTATGGGCAAAAATCCATACCGTGGGAGAGAAAAAAAAAAAAAAAAAAAACGGTATCCGGTTCATACCGGCATACCGCCCAGCATTATCTATAGGTAATGATTTTGGGTTGGAGTGACAGCTGGGCAGCGAGGCGGGCACTTCAACAGCTTCTAACTCCCGGTCACAGTCTGTTTAGGACTGAGCCACATTTCTGGGCAATGGGTTGTTGCAAATGACACAAACGCTAAAATCAATAGCAAAGTGGACACAATCGGCGTGGCTTCATTTCCTGACCACGTTATATACCATGTACAGTGTATATCAGTGTTTCCCAACCAGGGTGCCTCCAGCTGTTGCAAAACTACAACTCCCAGCAGGCCCGGACAGCCTTCGGCTGTCCGGGCATGCTGGGAATTGTAGTTTTGCAACAGCTGGAGGCACCCTGGTTGGGAAACACTGGTGTATACACACAATGCACTATATACAATGCACCCAGCTTTTCCCACACACCTGTAGAGGATTTCCGATCTTGCTCATGGTGGCTTTGAGCTGGGTATACTCCATGTAGCAGCGTTGGCACAGCCGCACAGGCCTTGCCATGCTCACCAAGCAGTTGCTGAGGCTGGCACTGTTGTTAGCAAATTCATACAAAAGTGGGGCACACAGGAAAAAGTCCGGAGTGGGATCAGATGCCAAGGAGTAAGCTGGCAGCAGGGACAGAGAAAGCTGCTCTGCCCATAGAGCCCTGGAGGAGAGCTCAGAATCCTGGGTGTCATCCAGCAGCCATTCTGTGCCCATACATACGGCAGTCAGCAGCATACACTTCACCAGGAGCCCTGGAACATGCATCATGGAGCAGACAGCACAGCGCCCTCTACAGGGAGTGCAGAGATCCGGCCTACACAGCACACCAGCCTGTTTATACCGAGCGGCTCCCCGCACACAGCATACTCACGTCCCTCCGTACGGGCACAGCACTCAGCACTTCCGTGTTCACGGGGAGAGGGCGGGGCTCCGGCAGGTTAACCCATTCACTGCCGCCTCAGACTGCGCTGATTGAGACGATTCCAGCTTCTGTATGGGGCACAGTCTAGCCTAGCTAGATCACATGACACTCCACTGTTACCAGTATACAGAACTCCAGCTGTACTGTAAGTCAGTGTGTGGCAGCGCCATAAGGTGTATCAGTAGTATTATATACAGTGCATACAGGGGGAGATTTATCAAAACCTGTCTACAGGAAGAGTTGCTGAGTTTCCCATAGCAACCAATCATAGTTACATAGTTACATAGTTAGTATGGTTGAAAAAAGACATACGTCCATCAAGTCCAACCAGGGAATTGAAGGGAAGGGTGTAAGGGGATAAGGGAAAGGGATGTAGTTTTATAATTCTGCATAAGCATTAATGTTATTTTGTTCCAGGAATGTATCTAACCCTGCTTTAAAGCTGTTAATTGTTCCTGCTGTGACCAGTTCCTGAGGTAGACCGTTCCATAAGTTCACAGTTCTCATGGTAAAGAAGGCGTGCCGCCCCTTTAGACTAAACCTTTTCTTCTCCAGACGGAGGGAGTGCCCCCTCGTCCTTTGGGGGGGTTTAACCTGGAACAGTTTTTCTCCATATTTTTTGTATGGGCCATTTATATACTTATATACGTTTATCATATCCCCCCTTAAACGTCTCTTCTCAAGACTAAACAATTGTAACTCCTTTAATCGCTCCTCATAGCTAAGATGTTCCATGCCCCATATTAGTTTAGTCGCGAAATCAGATCGCTTCTTTTATTTTTCAGAGGCCTTTTCCAAAATATAAGAAGTGATCTGATTGGTTGCTATGGGCAACTCAGCAACTCTTCCTGTGGACATGTTTTATGAAATCTCCCCCATGGTGCTTAGGGTGCGTTCACACCACGTTATGATTTTACCTTTCAGTGTTTCTGTTACAGTACGTTTAATTTTGCCGTATACAAAAACGTAGTCAGCTACACTATGGAGTACGCTAAAAAAAAACATATAGCTTCCAATCCTTTTTACTTTAGAATGTAAGTCAATGCAGCGTCCAGTATCAGTGTATCCAAGTGTCATATAAAATATATATGTTAAATGGACAACAATAACAGGGTGTGTACACACGACCTACCGCATATACAAATATGAAACCACATACATGCTTTTGGGTCTCCAAATGTTGGAAGTATAGAACCGAATTGTCCTAAAAACATGGTCCCAATTTTTACTTATCAATTGAATGAAATAAAAGAGAAGAAAAACATTTACAGCAAATCTCTAAAGGTTTGCATTACTGGTATATAATTTCATAGAATAGAATTACCTCAAAGTATACCTGTCACTTAAAAAACATTTAACATGTCTTAACAACATGTCACGTGATTGAGGCACGTACTCAGGGCCGGCGTTGGGGGGGGGCAACCTGGGCATTTGCCCAGGGCCCCCATTCCTTAAAAGGGCCCGTGTCAGGATAGGAGTGGACTCCATCCTCAAAGGGGCCCCTGTTACGGCGCACCACGCTAGGCCAGCCTCTGCAGCAAGGGAACGGCTGCGGGCACAGGTTAAACAGCATCAGTTATAGGAGGCAGAGGCTCTCTCCCCTCCTCATTCCCTTCTTACAGCGGAATTTTATGCAGTCTTCCACAGCGAGTGAGCAGGGGAGTGAGGTCCCTCCTCCAGATAAATACAATGTACAGATAGGCGGTGATGACGTTCCCTGAGCTGTGTGCGCCGCTGTCACTACGTCACGACGCAAGCACAGCCTCATGGGACGTCAGAGCAAGTGAAGGCTGGTGGCAATCCAGCCATAGTAACTAGCGGCAGGCAGTTTATCAGGCAGGGACAGGACAAGGTAAGTGGTACTGTGTAAAAAAGTAAAATAATACATACAATACACTAATTCATACTGATACACCTCAATCTATATAACCTAGGTGTTCAACCTGCAGCTTTCCAGATGTGGAAATACTACAACTCCCAGCCTTTCCAAATAGTTGTTTGCTATCTGGGCATGCTGGGAGTTGTAGTTTTGCAATAGCTGGAAGGCTACAGGCTGGACATCTTGGGGGAGATTTACCAAAACCTGTCCAGAGGAAAGGTTTCTGAGTTGCCCATAGCTATCAATCCGATTGCTTCTTTAATTTTTAACAAGGCCTTTGAAAAATGAAAGAAGCGATCTGATTGGTTGCTATGGGCAACTGGGCAACCTTTACTCTGCACAGGTATTGATAAATCTCCCATCTTGGCTATATAATAATGGTATACAGTATTCACCCTCCCGTAACTAGCAGTGGGTTTCCTGTTTTATGAAATCTGCTGCTAGTTAGGCTAACATTGATTTCAATGGGTCCACTAGCAATCTGCTACTATTGCGGACTGTTCGCAGACCCATTGAATTGAATGGCAGCGTAACTTGCAGCAGATTTCTCGCAGCGGGAAACCCCCTGCTAGTTACGAGCATGTGAAAGCACCCTCATACATGTAAGAAAATGTCTACATTACCCCTGATCGTAGTTCCAATTCCACCTATTGATAGCCTATCCTCAGGATGGGCCATCAATATCTGATTGGTGGGGTACTGAAACCGATCAGATGTTTTACAGGGCTGCTACAGCTGGATCATTGCTGGATCAGAAGCAGATGGCATTCCACAATTGCATTGGTTTATTTTTTACTTCATTGTAGATTTTGTGGTAAAATTAGTGATGTCACTACAAAGCACAATTGTTTTCGCATACAACATGCCTCATATGGGTCTCTAGGTATAAATGGAAAATTATGGAAAAGTTATTGCTATTAAAAGGCAAGGAGGAAAAAAAATAAAACACAAAAACTGTGTTGTTAAGGGGTTAATGCCACCACAAAGTGTTTTTAGGCCATAGTGGCATTAAAGGGGTAGTCCAGTGGTGAAAAACATATCCCCTATCCTAAGAATAGGGGATAGGTTTCAGATCGCGGGGGTCCGACCGCTGGGGCCCTCCGCGATCTCCTGTATGGGGCCCTGACAGCCTGCGGGAAGGAGGCGTATTGACCACCACACAAAGCTGCGGCTGACACGCCCCCTAAATACAACTCTATGGCAGAGCCGGAGCGCCGCCTTTGGCAATCTCCGGCTCTGCCATAACGATGTATTGAGGGGGCACGTCGGCCGCTGCTTTGTGCGGTGGTCAATACGCCTCCTTCCCGCAGGCTGTCGGGGCCCTGTACAGGAGATAGCGGGGGGGCCCCAGCGGTCGGACCCCCCGCGATCTGAAACTTTTCCCCTATCCTTAGGATAAGTTTTTCACCACTGGACTACCCCTTTAAGAGACTATGAGGCGGGCTCATACACAGGTGCTAGCTGTTATCTGGCACCCACTATCAGTGGCAGAAATTGGAGGTACTATAACTCCTATTCCACCTTATTAACTCCCTAAATGCCACTGTTAATAGAAACCGCATCATCTAGAAGGTTCTCCTGCACATTGAATGTGATAAACATTTTTAAAAAATGCAGAAATTATATATTTTTTCACCTCATATCCAGAAAACATGGATTAAAGGTGATCAAAAACTTCTGTCTATGCCAAAACAGGGGGAAGGCTGGGAGATGTGAGATATGAGCTGGATAGGTACCCTGGGATAAGAGTTGGATAAGTGCATCTGTTTTTTTTTTAACCTCATATATGAAAGTGTTGTGATGAAGAGGAGGGATATTTAAAGGTCCTGGGTACAGTATGACACTTAAGGTAGGGATAGGGCCAGGGTCGCTGTATGACAAGAATTATTAACATGGAACTACTGAGATGTGAAGTGACACATTAACTTGTTAGTGCAATATTTCGACTTTTGGGGCCCCACTTTTAATTTTGCCACATTAAGTCTAAAACCAGCCTTAGGCATGGTCCATTGACGTACATTAAAGGAGAAGTCTTGTGGTGAAAAAAACTTACCCCCTATCCTCAGTATAAGGGATAAGTTTTAGATTATGGGGAGGTCCAACCGCTGGAGCCCCCGCAATCTCCTGTATGGAGCCCCAGCTCTCTACCAGAGCAGCGCGTCACGACCTCTGCCCGAAGTGGGGGCCGCCATGCAACCTACTTATTATAGCTCTATGGGAGAGCCGAAGCTAGCCAAACAGCTCTGCAATAGAGCTATATGGAGGGGGCGTGGTGGTCCCTGCATTGGGCAAGGGTCGTGACGCACTGCTCTGTGGGGGAGAGTCGGGGCTTCATACAAAAGATTTCTGGAGGGCTCAGAAGTTGGACCCCCCATGATCTAAAACTTATCACCTACCCTGTGGATAGGGGATATACATTTTTTTACCATGCAATATCTCCTTTAAAGGGGCACTCCGGTGAAAAACAATTTTTATTTTTATTTTTTTATCAACTGGTTCCAGAAAGTTATACAGATTTGTAAATTATTTCTATTTAAAAACCAGGAAAATCTTTTCTTATTGGATTTCTTTTTTATCTGACCACAGTGCTCTCTGCTGACACCTCTGTCCATGTCAGGAATTGTCCAGAGCAGGATAGGTTTGCTATGGGGAATTGTTCCTGCTCTGGACAGAGGTGTCAGCAGAGAGCACTATGGTCAGACAGAAAATAAATTCCTGTGGAGCATACAGCAGGTGATGAGTACTGAAAGGATTAAGATTTTTAAATATAAGAAATTTACAAATCTGTATAACTTTCTGGAACCAGTTGATAAAAAAAAATAAAAAAATTTTGTTTTTCACCGGAGTGTTTCAGGATCATGTGACATAGAGCAGGGAGAGAACATGCTGAGCACGGTCTTCTTCCAGCTCTTGATCAGTGAAGATCTGTACACCAAGACTACCAAAGATCAAAACTTTTGACACTAGAACATGGCAAAAGTTTTTTCAAGCATTACTCAGCAGACTTTGTCAGCAGATTGGAGCAGGGACCCGCAGGGAGCAGGTGAAGGGCCCTCCGGAGGGCAAACAAACCAATCGGACCCCCGCAAGTGCCATGATCGATATTGATCATGGCACTTAAGGGGTTTCGCAAGAAAAGTGCTTTGTGGTACCAGAAAGTTAAACAGATTTGTAAATTACTTCTATTAAAAAATCTTAATCCTTCCAGTACTTTTTAGGGAATATATACTACAGAGGAAATGCTTTACTTTTTAGATTTCTCTGATGTCATGACCACAGTGCTCTCTGCTGACCTCTGCTGTCCATTTTAGGAACTGTCCAGAGCAACAGAAATCCCAATAGCAAACATATGCTGCTCTAGACAGTTCCTAAAATAGACAGCAGAGGTCAGCAAAGAGCACTGTGGTCATGACATCAGAGAAATCTAAAAAGTAAAGCATTTCCTCTGTAGTGTATTGCCCCTAAAAAGTACTGGAAGGATTAAGATATTTTAATAGAAGTAATTTACAAATCTGTTTAACTTTCTGGCACCAGTTGATTTAAAAAAAAAAAAAAAAAAGTTTTCCATGGGAGTACCCCTTTAAGGGGGGGGGGGGGGGGTAACTCTTAAAAGTTCCTGTACATCCATGCACAAGTGACAGGTTTGTAAACAGATCTTTAGAAGCAGCTAGGCCTGGATGGGTAGCAGGTCCCCCCTGTTGGTCAAGGAGCACGGGATGATGTCATCAGAGCAGAGGAATGGGGGCTATAACAGTGTAAAAAAAAAAAGTTAATAAATGGGATTTAACCCCTTCCCTAATAAAAGTTTGAATCATCCCTCTTTTCCCATAAAAAAAAACTATGTGAATAAAAATAAATATAAACATATGTGGTATTGCCGTGTGCGTAAATGTCCAAATTATAAAAATATATAATTAATTAAACCGCACGCTCAATGGAGTACAAGTAATAAAGTTGCAAAGTCCAAAATAGCGTATTTTTGGTCACTTTTTATACCATAAGTTTTTTTTTATAAAAGGCGATAAAAAAAAAGACCTATCAAAACAAAAATTGTACCAATAAAAACTTCAGATCACAACGCAAAAAATTAGCCCTCATACATCCGTGTTGTGCGGAAAAATAAAAAAGTTATAGGGGTCAGAAGATGAAATTTTTAAACGTATTCATTTTCCTGCAGTAATGCGCCCGTACATCAGAGTATTCACGCTTGCGCAGTGTGATAGCTGTCAAACTTGCTAGGGATGCAGTTAAGAGACGAGTGCGCGGTAGACGGAATACTATGCAATCCATCACAGCGCATCCCGCTCTCCTGCATGCTTAACACGTACTGCGTACTCAATGATAAACAAAATCATGCGGATGAAAAAGTCTAGATAAACATAACCGTGTTAATGATACAGTTAAGATAATAATAGATAAAATTAACTGGAGATGGAAATCAAGGTATGGTAGCATATGATGGATATTACTCCCACTACTTACATTAGCGAACATCTGGGCGTCTGAGTGAGTGGTCCTAAATGAGAACTCTGGTGGAAACAAGTAGAAAATAAATGTTTTCAAATCAACTGGTGCCTGAAAGTTAAACAGATTTGTAAATGACTTCTATTAAAAAAAATCTTAATCATTCCAGTACTCATTAGCTGCTGTATAAAACAAAGACATTTGTGAATTTATTTTCTGTCTGACAACAGTGCTCTCTGCTGACACCGCTGTCCGTGTCAGGAACTGTCCAAATTAGAATCATATCCCCATAGAAAACCTTTGCTGCTCTAGACAGTTCCTGACACGGACAGAGGTGTCAGTAGAGAGCACTGTTGTCAGACAGAAAAGAACTTCACAAATTTCTCTGTAGTATATCTGTAGTATACAGCAGCTGATAAGTACTAGAAGGGTTAAGATTTTTTAATAGAAGTGATTTACAAATCTGTTTAACTTTCTTGCACCAGTTGATTTGAAAAAAATTTTTCCACCGGAATTCCCCTTTAAAGGAAATCTGTCACCAGTGTCACCTGCACTAACCTATTGGTACTGACAGGTAGTGCAGGTGACACTGATGACAACGGTACTCACCTTGTTCCAGTCCATGGCGGGGATCTCCTGTAATCTTCGCCGGTATCTTTGCTCCAGCATCGGCTTGGGGCACGGGCGGAGCTTAATGATGTAACCGCTGCTGTTCCCAGGACCCGAGCAGAGGGCGGTGACGTCATTAAGCTCCGCCCATGCTCCAAGCTGCTGCCCGGAGCGAAGATACCGGAGAAGATTACAGGAGATCCCTTCCACGGACCAGGACAAGGTGAGTATTGTTGTCATCAGTGTAACTTGCACTATCTGTCAGTACCGACAGGTTAGTACAGGTGACACTGGTGACAGATTTCCTTTAACGGACCGATCTATCACAATTTGGGCATATACTGATATCAAGTTTATGCTCTACCGTGTCTCTAGCCTGCATTGTTTTAATTCTCTTTCCGCTGATTAACCCCTTCCATTTTTCTGTGTATTGAAATAGGGGGGGGGGGGGGGAAACACGTTGAGATTTATTGTATACTAGCTTAATACCCGGCGTTGCCCGGTTTTTCCTTTCTAATATTTGTTGGGGAGGAAAATAAACAAAGGAGGAAGCTTTTGACTTCATATCCCGTCCTCATATATTGTTGTCATATCCCAACCCCATATCCCGTCCTCATATCCCGACCTCCTATCTCGACCTCCTATCCCGTCCTCCTATCCCATCCTCATATCCGGTCCTCCTATCTCGACCTCCTATCCCGACCTCCTATCCCGACCTCCTATCCCGTCCTCCTATCCAGACCTCCTATCCCGACCTCCTATCCCGTCCTCCTATCTCGACCTCCTATCTCGACCTCCTATCCCGACCTCCTATCCCATCCTCCTATCTCGACCTCCTATCACGACCTCCTATCCCGTCCTCCTATCCCGTCCTCCTATCTCGAACTCCTATCCCGTCCTCCTATCCCGTCCTTTTATCACGATCTCCTATCCCGTCCTCCTATCTCGACCTCCTATCCGGTCCTCCTATCTCAACCTCCTATCTCGACCTACTATCACGGCCTCCTATCCCGACCTATCCCGTCCTCCTATCTCGACCTCCTATCACGACCTCCTATCCTGTCCTCCTATCCCGTCCTCCTATCCCGACCTCTTATCTCGACCTCCTATCTCGACCTCCTATCCCGACCTCCTATCCCGACCTCCTATCCCGTCCTCCTATCCCGTCCTCCTATCCCGTCCTCCTATCCCGTCCTCCTATCCCGGTCCTCCTATCCTGTCCTCCTATCGAAATATCTCCAGCCGTTTGGAAGTTATGCAGTAACATATATTTCCCATTGACTTGTATGGGACTTTAAACATAAACCCCGCCCCTGGCAAATGGGGGTGAGTAAGGGTTAAATCATCTATCCTATGTTTGTTGTTGACATATAAGTAACATGTGTGCCAAGTTTCATGTTAATATCTTTAGCCGTTTGGAAGTTTTTATGGAACATACATACACACACACGTTGAGTTTTATATATATATATATATATATATATATATATATATATATATATATATACAGTGGTCCCTCAACATATGATATTAATTGGTTCCAGGAGAACCATCATATGTTGAAACCATCATATGTCGAGTACATATGTCTATGGAAAAATGGTAATTGGTTCTGGGGCCTTGGAACCATTGTATGTTGAATACATATCTCTATGGGAAACTGCTAATTGGTTCTGGGATGACCATTGTATGTGGAGTGTATGGGGAGTGTTTAACAAACCAGGGTGCCTCCAGCTGTTGCACAACTACAACTCCCAGCATGCATGTACAGCCATTGACTGTCTGAGCATGCTGGGAGTTATAGTTTTGCAACAGCTGGAGGCACACTGATAGGGAAACATTGATGTATGGGGTGTATTGTGTGTATATGTATTGTATGTGATGTGTGACATCGCATACAGTACTGTACAGTTCTTTAAATACCTTCAGGGGGGACAGAATGTCCTCCATTACGATCCTGCCGACTACAGCTCTATAGGAAAGGAAGGGGAGGGCAGCCAGCAGCTCATTGGATGCCTGCAGCAAGATGCTGCAGGCTATTGGCTATAGCTGCACTGGGGGGGGGGGCTTACACGGAGCTCACAGTGGAAGCCTGCGTGAGTTAGCAGGACAGCATGTGAGTAACAGGAGGCAGAACAGGGCACACGGGGCACATTAAACAACTATCTGTCAGTTGCTGAAGTTGTCAGCACTGTCAGATAGCTGTTTGTACGATGGCCCCGACACACAGCAGCATCATATGTCGATGCTGCCTTCAACATACGATGGGCTCTGAGAGGCCATCATATGTTGAAATGATCATATGTCGGGGCCATCATAAGTCGGGGGGTTACTGTATATATATATATATATATATATATATATATATATATATATATATAGATGGGGAATTTCCACACAATGACATGGTTATAATATTTGTTAAAGTAAAGAAATTTTGGCAGGCATTATTGTTACTAACACCTAGGGGCTTGGTCCCCTTAGTCACTGAGCTGCGAATCTGGAGGCCTGTGTTTGCCTTTTTTCTTTAGCTATTTTGGAGGACGTTAATTTTATTGATAACCAAATAAATGTTACGTTTTAATTGAGCATATATTACCTACTGGAGTGTCCTAATTATCTGATGGGGGGAGGCTACCTACTCTTTCCCAACCCACTTATCTACCCATTCTGTTGTGTGGGACACTAAGGGTGTTATTTTTACTGTTTGGATTGCCATAGATGCTGGGTCTAAAATGTTTGGCAGGTTCTTTGGAGAGTTGTGGCTGGAAAAAATCGCCATGACGGTCTGGACTGGATAGAGAAGAAAGAGGAAAGTGAACGACGCCCAATTAGAGCCTGTGCAGAGCCTGTGAAGTGCTGGTATTTACCACTATATGGTCACTCGATGGGGGATATTTCCTCCTTGTATACTGGTATTATTGGTAATATTGGTCTCAGTATACAGGATTTGGTCAGTAACAGTATGATGGTAAAATGTATGGTGATAATATTCTTTTTTGTATTCAGGTATTATTAGTAATATTGATTTCGATATAGAGGATATGGTGATTAACAGTATAATGGTACTATGTATGGTGATACTTGGTGATATTCCTCCCTATATACTGGCATTATTTGGTAGCTATAAGATTTATTTAGAGGTACATGTGTTTATCATGAAATTGTCTTACCCATGTTTGTATGTATATATACATTTTTTCTCTCCATTATTTACCCTATTATACTCAACTATGATGGACATTTGGCCTCTCCCCTTTGTTGCTCCGCCTTTACATAGCCACACCCATGAATGAAATGGTCTGCTTAATCTAAAATTCCGGGGCCTATTTTACAAACAGGAAGTGCAGGTGATACTGAGGACAAGCATACTCACGTGTCTGTGATCCGTGCTCCTATTGTCCAGGTATCTCTATCTGTCTCAACTGTTCACCCCGCAGGCTTGGGGCACGGGCAGAGCTTTGTCACCTCACTGCTGCTATTTCCCTAGGCCTGCTCGCAGCAGGGCCCAGCAGAGAAACAGCAGCGGTAACGTCACAAAACCCCGTCCATGCCTCAAGCCTGCGGTGTGAACAGTGGAGACAGATAGAGATACCGGGACAAAGGTTGTCATCATCATTGTCACCTGCACTCCCTGTCTGTAGCAGCAGGTTAGTGCGTTGACACTGATGACAGTTTTCCTTTAAAGGGTTACTCAGATGTTAAAAAAATGTTCTCAAATCAACTGGTGCCAAAAAATGTAACCGATTTGCTGTGCTTATTAGCTGCAGTATTCTCCAGGGGAAATTTATGGTAAATTATATAACAAATTAAACAAATTAATAACTCACATTTACAGTTTTAAGAAAAAGCAAGTAATCCCTTTTAATTATGGTCTTATTGTTATGTAAACTTAAATCTTCCAGTCTTGTCTCCTCAATTCAAAAGCCTTTTGCCAATTAGATCTTGGAAAAATTATAACCACAGAGGCTCACTTCCTTTTTCCTGCAGTGTGGATGTTTACTCATTGCCCTCAATAAAAGACACTAACATTTCTACTTTACATTCACACTGAGTAATGTAAACGGAATCTCCGCTCGTAGAATTCTGCAACCAGAGATTCTATCTGGTGGCTGCCACCGAAACACTTCGGCGGTAGGACCATTGACAGCAATGCAGGGCTCGCAGACTTCGGCACAAAGAATGAACATGTTTTTTTATTGGCGCCGATCAATTCCTCACTGATGTGAAAGGGGTTATCCACCATAAGATGATTTTAGTACGTACCTGGCAGACAGTAATGGACATGCTTATGAAGGATTAGCGCTTGTCTTGGGGCTAAATGGCTATGTCATGAGATTACATTACCATTTTTGTGAACTCTTTTTTTGATTACAAATCCTACAATTCCATTTTCCTCCCTCCCACACATCAGCCACCCCACCCATTGAAACATAAATCAACTGCATCCATTCAAAAGACCTGTGGTTTTCAAACAGGGTGCCTACAGCTGTTGCATTAGTTGCAGTTGATCTCTCTCCCACCAAGCGATCTCTCCACCCATTGAAGCAGACAGGCTCCCTGTCATCAGCTGACTAGTGAGTCAGGTCTCGGCCGCATTGCAAGCTGGGAAAAATCCGAGACAACTGTCATTTTGTATGCTGATAAAAATAAATAGTGGGGTTAAAATCACAGAAGAATTGTGAGAAAACCGTCACACACAGGTACAGACACTATATCATGAACTACACTAACTTTACAGCCCCTGTAGCATAGTCAAATAGAAAAAAAATCCTGGAATACCCCTTTAATGTTCACTGTGGGGAATTCCAAGGGAATTATGCAGCGTGAACATAGCCTTACTTGTTCAGTTAGCTTTTGTTTGTCTATAATTGTGACTTAGAAATCAAATAGAAAACATTTTATTTGTAATCAATACAGAAATCTTGGCAATTCCAAAGGGCCCACCTACTTTGTAGCAACTGTAAGTACACATAGATCCTGCAATGAGGTGATCCTGCAATGAGCTGTTGTATACAGCAACATGTAACAGCATTGGCAAATAACTCGAAGCTAAGTTAAAGGGCTTATCCCCAGATTAAAACGTATTTCCTTTCCTATCCCCTGATCAGTGGGGGTCTGACTGCTGGGACCATGAAAAAGGGGTCACTTGTCTGAGTGAATGGAGCGGCACTTAGGGAACAAGGGAGCCCCATTCTCATTATTAATGGGGTCCCTGCAGTTGGACCCCCACTGATTAGATACTTATCCCCAATCCTGTGGCTAGGGATAGGTTTTTATCTTGGGATAAACCCTGTAAGTGTTTTAACTACATACACCATCAACTATTTAAGTCATTTAGCTTATGCCAAATTGAATCTTTTTTTATAGGTTGTTGCATATATCTAAAACTAGGATAAAAAGGAGACTCATAAGGCTTTCAAGTATATGCATTTATTATAGACTCTAGGGGGGACATGTATCATTATTTGTGTATGGTAGAAGCATTTTACCCCTTTTCCCAAATTCTAAATTATGTGCAGAAGCGCTAAATTTATCAATCAAGTGCAATGAGCTTCATAAATTGCGGGTAAATATAGTAATCTCCTCAATCCACTCTTTGGAAAATAGAATTGATGATTTAGAGCATCTTGCTACGTTAAGTCCAAGATGGCTTATATTTGCACAAAAAAAAAACAGCTCTTGCGGCAACATTTTTGGTGTAAAGGAAAAGTACACAGTTAATAAATCCATGTGTACTATAGATGTCACTCCAAGGTACCCTGATTCGGCCACATCTGGAGGACATGCTCTACCAAAACGTGCGCAAAAAAATGCGGGAAAAAAAAGGGCTTGCGCAAAATTGTGCACAAAAAAATACACACAAAACAGGGGTAAAATCTTTGATACATGTCCCCCTAGGAGTCTACGGCATCCAGGAAAAAATGCAAAAACTGCCCCAACACTGCAGAAAAGCGTGACGACAAGTTTGATGACTTAAAGCTCGGATTTTGATTTAGAATTTAACATTACCTCTTTCTCTCACTAGAGGGCAGCATACTCTTTTCAATTGACATGTGAGTAGAATTATCAATGTAGAGCCAGGCCCTATAAAGCGGCATCACATACACATGCCGCTCACCTGTTCCTTCCATGCATATTGTCTAATGGAATGTCTCTTTGTCTTCTTAGCTCATTTTACTGCACCCTTCACAAAGCTTCAGTCAATCTCTCTGTGACCTGACTTCATTGTATTAACAGGTGGATGTGATGTGTAAAACAGAAAATACCTCTGGAATACAAGAAACCAAGCACATAATAATATATTCTCAACCACAGACAACTAAAATCATGTCAGTGAGTGCATTTACTTGTTGTTAAATCCTTTCATTGTATATTGTGCAGAACAAATGAATTACATACTCTTCTTTGGGCCAGAAATAAAAAAACAAAAAGAAGATTTTGAAAGGTAAATACCATATCCGTGCTGTTTCCGTTTCAGTTTTAAGTCATATACGATTATATACATGAAGTCTCTCTTCATGTTTTAAAAACCAAAAAAGCATTTGTTTACTTATATTCTAATTAAGAAAACAGTAGACACCAGAATCTTTTTTCTAGTTAGTTTAACTTTAATCATTTTAGAATAAAATGTAAATATAATATAATATTTAGATTATAATTTAAATGTTTATATTATAATTTTTATATCAAATAATTATAATATAATTATATTTAAGATATTTATTAACAAGGAAATTGTTTAGTGCATTTGTACAAATAAATATAAATGTAATACATGTACTATATTTTGATAAAGTATATGTCGAATAGCTGACATATATACATATTCCCTTTATTATGGACTTTGCTTATTTCAGTCTGCAATCACTCCGGGACAGATATCAACTACATGGAGCTATTATTGAGTTATTATTATACATGTCAGTGTTTGATTAGGAGTTTCTATACATGAGTGTATATATAGGCTGACTCTCGATATATGTAACATTTTATCAAATAAATCAGTATGCTGAATATTCTGTACTTTCAAACGCCTGGACTGATACCATGTCCCTGGTCTATGTGTTATTTTCACAGTAAAATATATTAATTAAAAGACATACATGATTAAAAAGTAATGAGTTGAATAAAAAATTATCTCGACTCATTTTCTGATTATGTTAATTGTTAAAAACCCTTCAATCACGCAGTTGCAGTCAATGGGTTTTAATGTGAAATTAGTGGGCTCTTGATAGCTTACAGACCAGAATAATTCTCCTTGCTGTAGCCATCAATCCTAATAACAAGTGTCGTAGAGAGGCCAAATTGGATGTGATTCTACTGAGAACTCGTTCAGTACAAATACTCGTAGCGTATCTAGATTTATATGGAATGACGAGAGCCCTTCAGCGGACCTCTAGCCCGTTCCCCTCGTCACTGTTTAGTACCTTACACATTTTATTTGTATTTATTTAATAAAATATAAAATATATCGTCAAGCTCTTTATGCTCCACACATCCCTCATTATGCCCCCTATGTGGAAACCTAACCACAAAGGCAAATAAGAGGTGGCTTTCATTTATTGTTTAAAGGCTTCTTTTCTTGGCCCATAAAATGGCTTGCAGGTGCAAGAGACGAAATGAAATCCCATTGTGAAATGAGCTGGATTGTCTTTCTTTTTTTTTTTTTTTTGACTTGCTATGGTGTAAACGAAAGTAGGTGCAACCTCTGTAATCCTCTTTTGACACTCACCCACAATGCAAGTGAACTGATTTCCTAGTAAGAGGTGGTGTCACTTGACTAAACTCCTTCACTGAGACATCTTGCTTTCATTCTCTCTGGTCTCTGACTAATCTGAAAGGAAATATTTAATGGCAGGAATGTTATGCAAACATTTTAGTCACAAGTATATATAATCCCTATCATTTCTAAATATGACATTAGTAGGGATTTGTGTTGGCGATTAAGGTTTCCTTGGGAACTTTAAGGTTATGTTCACATGTGGATGATTTGTTGCAAAAAAACATTGAGACTTTTCTATGAATCTGAATGAGGTTTGTAAAAATCCAGGCACATGCTTCTGACAGTCCATTCAGATGTATGCAAAATATAATTTTTTTAAAGTTTCTGCAACAAATCTGCTATTTTTAAACATACCCTAAATGTTACCTGTTTGCTATGCTATTTAAGCTAATAAGAAGTTACATTTCTCCATTATATTTTAATAGAGTAGCAAACATCATCTTACATTAATTTCTTCTTTTTTTATTCAGTTTTTTTTTTTTTATTAGTCTCTTAATTCGATAATATATAGAACAATCTGGTCAACAATAAAGTAAAGCTAGCTGTTATTATCTTTTAGATATCCATACTATTACCTATTTATTAAACCCAACATGATTTCACTGACTCCAGTATTAGAGAACACGGATAAAAATAAATGATCTCACTTAATGTTTGTTAGAACTGATAATAAAAAAAGAAAATACAGATGTGTTATTGTACAAACACAACAAAAAAAAAACTTGTTCAGAGACACATAAACCTGCAGGTAGCCTATGAACAAATACTAAGATATATGGAAACAGATTAGGTTTAGTTGTTTTAGTGCACATTATTGAGTAGTAAATCAGACCCACAGGAGTAAGATTTAGTAGATCGAGCATATTGTGGCAGACAAGTGGTTAAGGAGGCATTCAGGTAAGCCTCTCGTCTGTATGGGAGAATAAAACATTGCATCTCCTATTTGCATGCACCAGCGGCTGAAGATCATCTCAATAAATAACAGTGACAGGCATTTAGTAGGGTTGTCGCCAGCATTTAAAAGCCAATAGAGTTTATAATTCTACTCTATCATTTCTTATTGATTAGAGTAATCAAGATAAAAAGCTAGCTGGGCTGAGAGAAGCTCGGCATATGATTATACATAAGAGTCAGTTAATTCTGGAGCAGGAGGATTGGTGGCTGCCCTCGAGAGTTCATTTGCATGAAATGTTGAGCCTTGTAACAAGAGGACAAAAATCACTAATTAGGACGCAAAGTGTCTCCCTCCATCTCTTCTAGCCGCTTCAAGAACAAGATCAAGTAATAGCAATAAAAAAACTCCCACATGTAAATCGGGTGCAGGGCACTGCATTGGTAATATGCTGCCTGCCTGGCACTCAGCTATATGCTACCATGACCAAGATCAGTGACTACTATGACCAAGATCAGTGACTATTACTCAATAACCTATTACGATTCCCTTGTATCATTGTCTTTTATATGTTATAATATTAATCCAAGACAAATTCTAATGAACCTTTGAATAATTCATTGGTTAAACCAAAACAAAAAAAGATAGGTTTCCAAACTTTCATTGAGCGTTGACCAATGTGGAAATTTGTTGTCGATGAAACTTTCCCATGAATTACACTGAATGTGCTGGGGTTACTTTCTCAGTAGATGGTCAAGTATGGACAAAATTGTTTCTGTCATTACAATGCTCACATGCACTGATCAAACAATATTCCATTATTTACTATTTTGAATGAAAACTTTTAAAACAAAGGGAAATAAAGTTTAAAAATATATATTTAAGGCGAATTTGCTCACTTTTTTTCTAATATGATTTATACTTGGCATCAGTGTTAAATATCATGTTTGAGTTGTGAAGTCAAGTAGTTCACATTATGAAAGTTTCCCATAATAGATGATATAGTGGTCAGTGAAGGAAATGCTAATTTGGATGTATGGATCCAGTCGCTTTGTTTCAATGTACGAATGTAGAATTCTGCATATGTTGTTTCATGGTGTTTGCTTAAGGAAACAAGGAGCTCTGCTAAAATTCTAAAATAAAAAATGTACTCAGATAATATTCTCAATTTAGTCAAAATGTTAGGATCCTAGGGCACCTAGGTATAACATTGTGGTGTATATGTCATAATTCCATACTAAAACTTACATTTGTATCTAGGTCTAGGTAAAAAAAAAAAAAGCAGACATTGTAAGTATTATGTTAGGAAATAGAATCAATAGTCATAGGTGGTCTTGTGCCTGACATATGTTCTCATGTAATGTAACACAGCCGATACAAAAAAATGATATCTATTAAACATTCTTTATATGTATGGGTAAGTTGTAGCAGAGGTATAGGCCACTCATGATATGTATTCTACTATATCAAGCAATAAAAGACAACACACTTCTAAAGAACAAGTGGATAAAAAAAACTTTACTTTCACCCCCCCCCCCCAATATGGCTGTATGCAAGTTATTCTGTTTATAGAATAAATAAAAAATGCCATTAAATACTGATTTCATATAGTTACCTGCTGTGCACTTTACCTGTACTGTTTCAGAATTAGATTTTGTGTTGTGTATTCTGCAACAAACATTCTTATCACAAGATTTTTAATGCAAGTTGTTACATTATGCTGCTTTATTTATCCAAAACTAAAACCCACTGAGCTCCTAATAATGATATCCAGGGGATATTCTGTTAAATAAGGTCTTACAGCAATTTAGTGTTTCTGGGGTTTCTTAGAAATATAAATCACGTTAGTAAAATATTTAATAATAACAATAATGCTTAAGTGTGATACATTCTATTGGCCTATGCTAATGTTATGAGATATCAAAGTAGTAACACTGTAATGCACTGGCAAATTATGGGCTGACTAAATTGTAATATAGTGCCATGCAATGAAATAAAGTCCAACTACATTTTTTCCATTACCTCACTATAGCATTCCATTACAGCATTCCTTTTGGCCATAGATTTACGAACACTGAACATGACGTCTAGAATACAGATAAACTGTGGCTATATATATGTTCTCAAGTCTTCAATCCTTCAGTTCCAGCTTCCTGTACCATTATCCAATAGCCTTAGGTTTACCCACTCCTTGAGTTCAGTACATGTTACTGGACATTTACTTGGTCTCTAGTCAGCAGCTTACTTTATGGCAAGTTCTAATATAAATAATTCCATTTTATTTCAGTTTTTCTACTTTACGTTGATTCTCTTGGGCTAAGTAAGAACAATATTATACTTAACAAAAATTTGTAGTGGCACTATCCATGAGGATTGTACAAGTAGCCGCAGTCTCCAAGAGGAAAAAACTAAAATGGCAGAAGTGTCACAATAATGTTTGAACACAGTAGAATATCATTTCTATAGGTAGTGTTTCCCCAGTGGTTCTTCCATCTTGGCCAATGCCATTAAAACAAACTAAAGAAGCAATTATAAAATGACAGAAAACGTTATGATATTAATAATAGTAGAAACATAATGAATATTCAAATATTGTATCCAAATCTAAATAGTTTTATCATATTCTTCAATCAAGTGAATGTTTCCACTTCGTAACTAACTTTCCTCTATATATTTGCTGTTTTTAAAGCAAGTGGCAAGAGAGAAATGTAAAAAAATAAAATAAAAAATTAACCAGCTGTTACAAAAGAGTTGCGGAGGAATATAGATGTACGATGCAGATTAGATAACATGTATGAAGGGTGAAGAGGTTAAGTAGAATTCCCCTCTGTGATGTGCAGAGTATAGCAGTGTTCTGCTTCAACCTCACATCTTGCAACCCCCTACCTTTTTAACTATGCCAAGATGAGGGTAAGCTGCCCTTGCCCTTTATACGGGTCACAAAGCACCAACTTATGGGAAGCCACAGAGGGAACCAACAGTGGTTTATGACCACTGGATGTATCACCCTTTTATTCCCATACTGGAATAGGTAAATAAAAAATGCAACACAATATCTAACAAGCAGAATACACCGCTAGCAAATGTTCCTAAGTAATGAGACAGATGAAAGCCGAGATGGGCAGCAATAGTGTTTATACTAGCACATCCAAGGAGTCATTGTGTAATAAGCCTAACTGCACAATAAATAAGACTTGAATGATCTATTCACATTTTGAAGTCTTTTATATTATATGCATTTGACCTAGCAGAATCCCTTTCAGTCTTTTCTTTGAAAATATCAATGACAAAACCAAGTAAGGTTTTATATAAAATGCTATACAAACGGCAGGCCCAGAGGAGGCAGCTCGGGTTTCTTACTTTAATAAAGGTGTCATTTCTATGCACCCATCTGTTTATTTTATTCCATGTGCTTGATATAATTTTCCCTCTTTACAATACTTTATCTATATGGCCTGTTAAGGGATGGTTTGTGTTTTTAGCTTTCTCTTTTAGAATTAAATAAAATAAAAACATATTTTGCTATGAATGAAGTTGTTTCGGTTCCTTAAACTAATCAGTCCAAAGAACACTTGACATGCCCATTGTCTGCTGGGAATCCTTCCTCACATTGCGCTGCCTTGGCTCACAAGTGCAGGGATCAGAGCCTTATTTTGGATAATTGTAGGTGTCAGCGTGTAAATGCTTGCAGACTCTTAAAAAGTCTTGCTGTTTCTTCTTTTTATATCCTGCAGCTATTAAATCGGCTGATCCTTGCACATATAAACAGGAAGGTTTTCTGGGAAATCCTTGCTCTTAGATAATGTGCATGTGTAAAATTAAGTAATGTAATGGGGCGGAATAAGAAGTTTATTTTCAGGACCTGAGCTCACGGCCAGCAGAGCGATGCATTGAACCTTCTATAACATGAAATATTTTATCTGTATAACCCCTTTCATACGATAATAGTATGTGATTGCAAAACATAAATGTGATAGTATTGCTTGTACTGTTCAGAGTTCTAAGTCTTTTACTAGGGTTTTAGACCTATGGTAAACTATGAACAAGATGTTTATAATACATACACAAACATATATATATATATATATATATATATATATATATATATTGATAATAATACATGCATCAGTAAATAAATGTAATGTATGGAACACATGACATCACAATTATATCAACTACTGTAAATTAGTCTTTATTGTATACTTTTTTATACTTCATGTAGACCCATACACAGGACCAAGGAAACAAATTCTCAACCTGTTTCTGCCATTACAGCTCTCTTTCTTTCGCCATATATATATGGATTATTATTTTTTCCCTATTATTTGTGTTAAGCTGAGAATGCCACATGAAAGGTATACAGATATATATGTATATAAAATACACTTCACAGCAGGCCCAATTCTTTAGCTCAGCAGTGTTCCTCTAATTCCTTGGCACATCTTTTTAAAGCTCAGTGAGTGATCTCTTTCTCCCCATCATCACTCCATACAGAATAAAGTCAGTCTGTATTTAATGGTTATGGCAAGGGAGGATTTGGTAAATGAAGAGGCCTTTTGCTCTATGATATTGCTCCTTACATCGTGTGAGTCTACCAACCCAGCACGACCTCGGATTCCTCTCTGGGAGTCTGACTCGAATCATCAACTAGCTGATTTTCTCAGTACATCGCTGGGAAATGTAGTGAGTGATAATAGAGACTTCTCTTTCATTTTTTACGCTTGACTTGGTTATTGTTGCCTTTCTTTTCCCGTGGTTCCTCCAAAGGATTAGCTCTGACTTCCCCACTATTTGCGGTCAAAGTGGCCCAAGCTCTGGGTGACAATTGATGGGGATCAAGGGATTGCCCATTCTGTGCCTAGAAGGACTGATTTGTGCCAGAGAAACCCATGAAGCCCAAGTAAAGAATAAAAAGCATCTGGGGCCAAATGTATTCACTGTGGAGGATTCTCCCAAATTGCTTCTAAGTTTTCCTTTAATGAAAAATAACCCTTGCAGCAAGTAATGCTTTTTAGGAGGATTATAGTGTACAATTAATGTCTTCCTGGGTCTACAGGCATCATTTTTACAGCATGAGATTATCAATATTGCATACGTGTCTGGTATGAAAAATACATTATTACATTTTCAGTAGTTGGTACTAAAAAAGAAAAAAGAAAGATACAGTAAAAACATTGCACGTTTACTCCAGTTAGTTCACTGCGTTAATGTACATTAACTACACTACACATATACATTAAAGGGAAACCAATATAGGGACATGCAACAATGTATATGAAATATTGAAAATGGAATATTTAATAATGTCCAGATGCATACCAGGCCAGGCCATTTTGTGCAATAGAAAATACCAATGGGCTGTGGTTGGTACAGCAACTTAGCACCATTGAGTTTCTGCCCACCTGTGTCTGGTGTCCAACGTTCCCACCTTCGCTGCCCTCCTGTAACATATATCTCCCCCATTACCCTTAGGTATGATTACCAGCATCTTAAAAAGCCAGCAGTGCCACATTATCTGTGTTAGTTTCCAATACCCTTCTGCCCTTGTTTTAAGGGTCCCTTCCTCACTGCTTTGGGCCTGAGCATTAAGGTTCTTTTTGTTCCTGATCTTTGCAAAGGTGTTTGTCTGTTTGCTATCTATTAGTATTGACATGATTAGCTTACTTTCCATGGCTTTCTGTCTATTGCCCACTCATATGTTCTGTTTTAATTTATACTAAAATAACTTCACCAAACTCAATCTATGCCAGTCCACCTATGATTTCTATCTTCTGTCTTGGTACCAGAAATTGGTGTCTTCTATCAAACCACATGTCAGTGTTTGTTATTGGGGTAGCTACCTGGGGATTCACTACAGAAAGTCCCTTTGCAGAGGTTAACATGAAGAACTCACAATCTCTTAGACTCTGCTCCCTGGTTTAGCCCAAAGTCAAATCCATAGCAACCCATGGTTCCTCTTCTTTGATAAGCCTTTTGACAGTTTGGTGAGGCCATGGACCCTGCTTGCTGACATTCCTCAAGGAGCAAATTAGCCATAAAGACCACCTCAATTGGATGCATTAACACCTTCTTTAGCCTCTGAATGGACCTAAAAAGGTCTACCGAGTTATATAAAAGAAGAATTGGTTGGTTGTAATTTGTCTGCACATCTGGATGACCTTACCTCGCCAGACTGCCAAACTGACAATAGATTGTATGACAGATCAAGTTTTACAGGTACCTGGGCCAGCACCCACTTAACAAAGACCTTTACAAACTCATTTGCCTGTTCCCCATGAAGACCCAATGCAGGTTGAAAGACTTAAGCTTTCTGATACAGAAAATGAACACAGACATATTAATAACCTCTGCATATATAGGGGAGGCTTCTTGAGAGACTGTCTAGTGGAGATGAGAAGCTCCAGTACCTAAAGAATGTAGGGGAGGCTACCCTAAACAAGTTGACTTCAGAAGATCATCATACCTGTCATTCTGACATCTTCTGGATCTGTTGGTAACTTCATTCATCAAGCCCTGATCTTACGTCATTAGGTCCCTATAAAGCAGCTGGAGAAACTGCCTTCTATTATTTCTGTCCTGCCAGAAATAATTTACTAAGCCACAGTTTCTTTAAGCCCACAGCAAAGGGATCTCTCCACCAGGATATCTACTTCTATTCTGTGTCTTATGGAAATCCATTAGCTCTTTTCTTCTGGGCCTATGTTTAAAAGCACATATTCTCCATTGCCTGAATGTCTAGCTGTGGACACTATACATCCACCATCGTAAAATTTTCGCAGATCACAGTTTTTGATCACAGTCTGTCAGAGCCATATGCTGGCTCTGCTGGTGTTTTAGTAAACAGCGGGTTGAGATTCTTCTTCCCTACAGATCTTATGATTGAGCAGTATCTGGTGCAACCCCTCCTTCTGGCAGGGTCTACTCCTTGTCTTTTACTGAAACCCAAGCCAAGCCCAAGCATAGCAAAGAGAATCTGGAAAGGGGTTTTATACACAAGTCTGCATCCCTTGTTTCGTGGAAAAACAGTGTAACTTAAAAAAATATACAGGGTGGGCCATTTATAGGAATAAACCTTAATAAAATGGGAATGGTTGGTGATATTAACTTCCTGTTTGTGGCACATTAGTATATGTGAGGGGGGAAACTTTTCAAGATGGGTGGTGACCATGGTGGCCATTTTTAAGTCGGCCATTTTGAATCCAACTTTTGTTTTTTCAATAGGAAGAGGGTCATGCCATTGGGAATTTCACAAGAAAAACAATGATGTGCTTGGTTTTAACGTAACTTCATTCTTTCATGAGTTATTTACAAGTTTCTGACCACTTATAAAATGTGTTCAATGTGCTGCCCATTGTGTTGGATTGTCAATGCAACCCTCTTCTCCCACTCTTCACACACTGAGAGCAACACCGCAGGAGAAACGCTAGCACAGGCTTCCAGTATCCGTAGTTTCAGGTGCTGCACATTTCGTATCTTCACAGCATTGACAATTGTCTTCAGATGACGCCAAAGATAAAAGTCTAAGGGGGTCAGATCGGGAGACCTTGGGGGCCATTCAACTGGCCCACGATGACCAACCCACTTTCCAGGAAACTGTTCATCTAGGAATGCTCGGACCTGACACCCATAATGTGGGGGTGCACCATCTTGCTGGAAAAACTCAGGGAACATGCCAGCTTCAGTGCATAAAAAGGGAAACAAATCAAGTGGATTGGTCATCGTGGACCAGTTGATTGGCCCCCAAGGTCTCCCGATCTGACCCCCTTAGACTTTTATCTTTGGGGTCATCTGAAGGCAATTGTCTGTGCTGTGAAGATACGAGATGTGCAGCACCTGAAAATACGGATACTGGGAGCCTATGCTAGCATTTCTCCTGTGGTGTTGCTATCAGTGTGTGAAGAGTGGGAGAAGAGGGTTGCATTGACAATCCAACACAATGGGCAGCACATTGAACACATTTTATAAGTGGTCAGAAACTTGTAAAAAACTCATGAAAGAATAAAGTTACGTTAAAACCAAGCACATCATTGTTTTTCTTGTGAAATTCCCAATAAGTTTGATGTGTCACATGACCCTCTTCCTACTGAAAAAACTAAAGTTGGATTCAAAATGGCCGACTTCAAAATGGCCACCATGGTCACCACCCATCTTGAAAAGTTTGCCCCCTCACATATACTAATGTGCCACAAACAGGAAGTTAATATCACCAACCATTCCCATTTTATTAAGGTGTATCCATATAAATGGCCCACCCTGTGTGTATGTATATATATATATATATATATATGTATATATATATATATATATATATATATATATATATATATATATATAAATGGTTTGCTGCTGATTTCTGAAGTTTTTGACAGAATACAGGTGTAAAAATATTCACAAAGCTGAACCTTTGGGGATGTATGATTTAATTCACATCCACAGTGGTGACAAATGGTAAATGGCTTTTGCTACGTGTGACAGACACTTGTTATGCCCTTCAGGCTGAGTAATGCCCATGCCATCTTCTAGGAGTTTGTGAATTATATTTTGATGGATAGTTTGTGGTGTATGTGGATGACATCCTGATTCCTTTTAAACAGGCATATGAAATAAAAAGTTGTTGGATCTTTGATAATAATTCTCCTGCGTTCTCTACTGCAGCATCCCCGTCCCTCAGTTGCACGGAGCAAAAATCACTCCGTGGCTGATGACGGGCGATACAGGGACGAGTGTGCAGAGCCGTGACGTCACGATACTCTGTCCCCTGTATCGCCCGTCATCAGCCACGGAGCTAAGCTATGCCCAGTGGGGGGATGCAAGATGTCTGTTGAGAAGGATGTGAAGGAGGAGGAAGGTAGGCGTCAGGTGTTAGAAGTTGAACTGGATCGGTGCAACCGTGTGACTACTATTTTCCGGCCTCTTTGCAGTGGAGCCTAGTTCTGCAGGATGCTGACCCAGTGGGCCATAAAAGACATGTATTGTCCCTGGCCATAGCTACTACTTCAAGAATCTACCATGACATGCACTGTGCTGCGCACCAACAACTGCATGGAGTGGCCCATCCTCTCTGCCACCTGAGCAGTATGAGCCATTAGTTGCCTAAAGGCCACAAAGTTAACATTATATTACGGGAGCACCTGCACCACCAACATCTTGGCCAGGTGGGAATTAAGGCGCACTAGAACATGGTGACTGCACGAATACTGTTGTCTGTATGTTACAGATTCCCCAATAGATAACTGAGGGGACGAGGAGGAGGAATAGACAGAGAATGCACTGCCTGTGAACAAAGTCTGGCTGCTAGACACCTGAGAAAGATCTGAAGGAGCTAGGTGCAAGATTTTATCCACATTGTGGTGCTTCTCTACTGTCCCACGCAGCCTTGTGATGCTGCTCCATGAGCCAACGTAGAGACGGGGAATTTATCATTAGTGGTGGAAGCTTTTTCTTTTCTATCATGTGCGTTTTTTTTTTTTTTGTGTAGACGCATTTTTTTGTGCAAAGATGTTTTTTTTATGCAAAAATACACCATTAAAAAGGACACGTAGGAAAGTGTTTTACCAAGACAGCCAGGGGATGCAGGAGCCATCCCTCAACACTGCTAAACTACAACTACTCCCATCATGGGACAGAGTCTGTCCCATAATGGGAGTAGTTGTAGTACCGCAGCGCTGAGGGACGGCACTTGCACATCCCCCGGCTGCGGGACTATTTTGGGACAGTTAGGACTACTACTCCCATCATGGATACACAAGGAAAGAAGAAGAATCAAACAAATATAGTCACTAAAGCAGCAAAAATAATGGTATATATAACAAGTGTGACGTACCGACGAAGGTGAAGTACCGAAACGTACGTTGGAATGGTTCTATCCCAGCTCCTGCCATTCAGCCATATACCCCAAGCACTGTTCTATTGGTCTGTATCCTATGTGTTGTGTTTACATAATCGTGTTTACATGCATGTATCACTTTCTTCTAGCTAAGCACTTTAGCCTCACTTGAGGTACTATGACATGACTGCTATATCATTTTTTGGAGTGCAATAAACAGGCTGTAGCTACTATCCTATATTTTACTATTTATGTTTACATGCTGCATTCTTGTATGTTTGCCTTGGGATGCGACTTGTTTATGCATATTACCATTAACTGCTAATGTGCAGGGCTGGTGATCCCACCTTTTTTGATGCTGCATTCCTCTCGCTATTATATGTTTTTACTATATGCATTGTCTTTTTTATGTAATTAATGTCATTGGTGTCAATGGGACACAACATTTGTTCATAAAGTGACTCTGCTTTTCTTTGTTCTCTTTGGTGTTGTTTCTCCCATCGTGGACAGACTCTGACTATGATAGGAGTTCTAATGCAGGGGCTGAGGGGAAGATCGCACCAAGTCAGTCACCAGAGACCCGCTGCGATCTGCATATATTAAGTTAACATTCCAGCTGGGAATACTATATATGCTGTCACAATTCATGATCCCAGCCGCCGAGAGACGGGCGCTCTGATTGGTGAAAAGCTATTAACCAATCAGAGCTCGGGTTTCCTGGCGGCGGGGATTAGGAAATGTGACAGCTGTATACAGGAGCCAGCGGGGAGCTCAGTGGAGATGCATGTGCCGCCAGCTTGTACAGTTAATAAATGCGGATCGCAGCTGGTCTCTGGAGAAGGACCTGCTGCAATCTGCCCTGCAGCCCCTGGTCTATAACTCCCATCATGGACAGAGTCTGTCCATGATGGGAGTAGTAGTCCTAATTCTCCCAAAAGAATCCCGCAGCCGGGGTATGTGCAAGTACCGTCCCTCAGCGTTGCGGTACTACAACTACTCCCATCATGGGACAGACAGATGTACTAATCCATTTTTCACGTTTTTCTTTTCTCATTTCAGATACGTGATTGCGGAGGACTATGTCAGATTTGGTGGAGTGCGACAATGACCAGCATTTTTTTAATTTCAATAAAATGGTTAACGAGGGCTGTGGGGTAGTGTTTTTTTTAAACCAGCAGGCCCGAAGCATCAATTATGGCACTCCTGGGCCTAGGCCGTAACAGGCCGTCATTATTTAGTCTGGGCAGGGCCAGTAACAATGGTCCTCGCTCACCCTGGTGATGTCAGGCTGTTGCTGCTTTGTTGGTATCTGGCTGATACTGAAAATAGGGGGAACCCTATGTTTTTCTTTTTTTTTTTTTTATAAATAAAAGACGTGTGTGGTTCCCCCTATTTTCAGTATCAGCCAGATACCAACCAAGCAGCAACAGGCCGACGTTACCCGGGTGGACGAGGACCATTGTTACTGGCCCTCCCCAGCCTAACTAACGCCAGCCTGTTACCGCCTAGGCCTTTTTTTCTGCTCCCCATGGCTCAGTATCTTGCCTGCACAGTGCATTCTTGTGAGAGCTATTAAATTCATTGGGGGCAAAACTTCGAATTGTTTACACTGTTTTTTCAGTGACTTTTACCCCATTGCACAGAAATTTTGTGCATTTTTAAAAATGCTCTCCGAAGGCAGTTTTGTAAGCCAGGTTTGGGCTGGTGTAGATTTGCAATGTTTTTGAGATTTTTGCTACTTTTCGTGCGAAAGTCGCATTTGATGAATGTGCTACCACTCCACGTAGAGCATTTACACAAAACTGCTAAACCTCTAGACCTCATGAATTGTTGCACAAATCTATGTTCAGGCACACCTGCAAAATTAATGTGCCCAAACTAAACAAAAGTTTTTATAAAAGGATAACGACGTAAAATAAAATAATGAATCTGACCCACGGAACAAATAACATGTCAATTTTACCATAAAATGCAACCCCTAAAAGAAGCAAAATTGTGTTGTTTTTTAATTTTTAATTTTAACCCTGCAAAATTTGTCATTCCGAAGTACTATTGGTCCTGCAGAAAATAAACCCTCAAATGGCTCTGTAGAAGGAAAAAAAATTATGACTCTTAGGCCTGGTTCACATGGCCAAAAATGTACAGAATATCCACGTGCAAAACACGGGTGGACATTCCACACATTTAAATGATCCAGCGGGCAATAGGATTACTCCGAAATGCGCCATCTCACAGATGGCACTGCATTTCTGTGCGTAACCTGCAGAAAGAATAGACAAGTCTATTCTTCCTGCGAATGGCGGATTCAGGGTTTCTTTAACCCCTTAAGGACTCAGCCCATTTTGGCCTTAAGGACTCAGACAATTTAATTTTTACGTTTTCATTTTTTCCTCCTCGCCTTCTAAAAATCATAACTCTTTTATATTTTCATCCACAGACTAGTATGAGGGCTTGTTTTTTGCGCGACCAGTTGTCCTTTGTAATGACATCACTCATTATATCATAAAATGTATGGCGCAACCAAAAAACACTATTTTTGTGGGGAAATTAAAACGAAAAACGCAATTTTGCTAATTTTGGAAGGTTTTGTTTTCACGCCGTACAATTTATGGTAAAAATGACATGTGTTCTTTATTCTGAGCGTCAATACGATTAAAATGATACCCATTATTATATACTTTTATATTATTGTTGCGCTTAAAAAAAATCACGAACTTTTTAACCAAATTAGTACGTTTATAATCCCTTTATTTTGATGACCTCTAACTTTTTTATTTTTCCGTATAAGCGGCGGTATGGGGGCTCATTTTTTGCGCCATGATCTGTACTTTTTTTTTTATACCACATTTGCATATACATTTTCGTTCACGCCGTTCACCGTACGGGATCATTAACATTTTATTTTAATAGTTCGGACATTTACACATGCGGCGATACCAAATATGCCTATAAAAAATGTTTTTTACGCTTTTTGGGGGTAAAATAGGAAAAAACGGACGTTTTACTTTTTTATTGGGGGAGGGGATTTTTCACTTTTTTTTTACTTTTACATTTTTTTACATTTTTTTTTACACTTGAATAGTCCCCATAGGGGACTATTCATAGCAATACCATGATTGCTAATACTGATCTGTTCTATGTATAGGACATAGAACAGATCAGTATTATCGGTCATCTCCTGCTCTGGTCTGCTCGATCACAGACCAGAGCAGGAGACGCCGGGAGCCGCACGGAGGAAGGAGAGGGGACCTCCGTGCGGCGTTATGAATGATCGGATCCCCGCAGCAGCGCTGCGGGCGATCCGATCGTTCATTTAAATCGCGAACTGCCGCAGATGCCGGGATCTGTATTGATCCCGGCACCTGAGGGGTTAATGGCGGACGCCCGCGAGATCGCGGGCGTCGGCCATTGCCAGCCATTGCCGGCGGGTCCCTGGCTGCGATCAGCAGCCGGGATCAGCCGCGCATGACACGGGCATCGCTCCGATGCCCGCGGTTATGCTTAGGACGTAAATGTACGTCCTGGTGCGTTAAGTACCACCTCACCAGGACGTATATTTACGTCCTGCGTCCTTAAGGGGTTAACATTCTGCAGTATGCATAGTGCAGCAGAATGCTGTGTGGAATATTCCTGCGGAATTCTGCATGGTCATTCCGTCCTGTTAATATAGCTTTAGAAGGTGAGGAGGAAAAGTAATAATGCAAAAATAAACATTGGCTGGAAGACCAAAACCTGTTCTTAAGGGGTTATCTTTGGGCAGGAGACCCAACATTCCTCATAACTGAAGCTTCATAACTGGGGATCAAGTTATTAAACACAAAAGAAAAATAGAAACTTATGGCTCTGAGAATGCAGGGAAGAAACATGTTGCAGTGTCCTAAAGGTCAAACTAAGGAGTTAAAAACTTTTAACATTTCCACAAAGGCCTTACACACTTACAGTAGCAATGCTATGTGAGATGATGAAGAGGTAGCTTTGGATAGACTGGAAGAAGTATATGAGCGGCCCATTAATAGCTTAGCCTTTGGGACCCAGAGTCTTTAAGATATGCCTCTGGGCAACTAGTAATCCAAAAAAGCTATAATGTCGATTCTCTGTTTTGGTGGGAAACCTTTGAGGGTATAAAAATGGGACTTTTATTTTCAAAAGAACTTCAGGAAAATGGAAAAAAAATCTTAGTTATTATGGGCAACTTCTCCACCCCTACACAGTAATAGTTTTGATAAATGTCTCGATCTCTACAGTCAGTGGAGTCCAAGATGATCGACATAGCTTAGGTGAATGCTAGGTAGTTGCCAACAAGTCACAAGCAACCCTGCCTTGGACACGATATTTACAAAGGATTGGTGATGCCAAGAATCAAGCATTAACGGGGTACTCCCGTGGAAAACTTTTTTTTTTTAAATCAACTGGTGCCAGAAAGTTAAACAGATTTGTAAATTACTTCTATTAAAAAATCTTAATCCTTCAAGTAATTATTAGCTGCTGAATACTACAGGGGAATGGTTTTCCTTTTGGAACACAGAGCTCTCTGCTGACATCATGACCACAGTGCTCTCTCCATTTTAAGAACTGTCCAGAGCAGCATATGTTTGCTATGGGGATTTTCTCCTACTCTGGACAGTTCTTAAAATGGACAGAGATGTTAGTAGAGAGCACTGTGGTCATGATGTCAGCAGAGAGCTCTGTGTTCCAAAAAGAAAACCATTTCCTCTGTAGTATTAAGCAGCAGCAAGTACTTGAAGGATTAAGATTTTTTAATAGAAGTAATTTACAAATCTGTTTAACTTTCTGGCACCAGTTGATAAAAAAAAAAAAGTTTTCCACGGGAGTATCCCTTTTGTGCTTTCAAAATTTAGATTATTTAATAAATGCATAAAATAATAACATGGATACATAAACAGTGATGTACATGTAAAACAAAAAGATTTTAAAACGTATTGATTTCGAATGTGTTTTTCATTACTTTTATTTAAATAAATAAAAAAAATGTATGTGCAGAATTAGGAAAACTGCAGCATCCTATGAGGAATAGCGAAGCAGAATGCTGGAATCTGACTTCTTCAGCTCTAGTGAATTAAAGGCTGAATAAAAGCCTATGTGACAGAGGCTAACCCAAACTGACCGGCTAAGTGTGTGGTTCACAGAAAAAAAGCAGGTCACTCCCTGGAACTTTGTGACACTAGATTTCTTTTTAATTATTCCATGCAGATCACACTAATCAATCCTGTCAGGGCAAAGGCTCCACCGCTCCTCCTACTGAGTCTGCAGCTTCAAATCACAGTACTTTACCTTTTCAACCATCAAACCCTCTTTCTGTTCACAGTGTCTGATGGGCTCCGCACAGCTATTCTGCCAGATGGTCCCTGGAATTTTCTACTATAGGGGGAAATTATCATATGTTTGTACATCATAAATATGTTTTTGGGTATCGCATACTGAGAAAAATTTACATATGTTATACATTTAAAGTTACATTCACCTATTTCTAGAATTTCTGAAGAGCTTTTGATAGATAGCAAAAAGTCAATGACGTAATGAAGTTTTTCGTTTTCTCCTAATAAAAATCTGTTTCTGCAAGGACAGGATACCATGATGATGGCGTAGGTATAGACGAAGGTTTACCTTCCATGCAGATGAATATTTTGGAGGCTGCCAATGCTATCATTGCTTTGCACAGAAGGTCTTCAAGGTAGCACATTGCTGAACTTAACCCCTTTTCATTCTAACTCTATACATCCTTGTTAGTGTCCAGCTCTGAACTTCTGAAGAGTATTTTTGTGTGAGTCAGGGTTCATTCACTTGGGCTCTTTTGTGGGACTTTCTTCTTTTCAACTCCCAGTGTGTTACACCAATTAAAGAACGACGTGCTGCAAATGTAATGGGCCGAGCACTGATTGTTTTTGACAAGCAACAAAACACATAGATCCTCCCCTTTGATTAGGCCGTTGAAGGGGAGACTCAGGCCGGTCAGTTTACTGAATAGTTCATGAACTGTAATTCTGAGGGGCTCGTGTGAAAGAAAATGTCTCTTTTCTGTCTCTCCCTTTTTACACTCTCTTCCTGAAAAGGAGAAACAAGCACCGTCCATGCGGATGGAGGGCACTGATTGATTGACTTACAGTTACTTACAGAGCAGACAGAAGCCGCCTTACTACACAGCATAAAATATACCCCATCACTGCTTTACAAAATGTCAAGGTAAAAGTATATATACCTATACCAAATATAACATTTGAATAAAACATTTCAGACCCTACATGACTTATTCAAGGAAATGCATATCTTTTTCTGTACTATTTTGTTTCAGTGGTGTATGGAGTGGAAAGCTGGTGGAAAAATTTAAAATTAAAGTAACATCTTTTTATTTCAAATACAAACTAAGACCGATTTTGTGGGATGCCAGTTGTATTAGCAGGTTCAGCCAGAGTACCTGGACGAAACCCATGCATAGAGATCCAGATGTTCTCCTTGATTTGATTTGAAGGGGTTATCCACTGTTTTTTTTTTTTTTTTTTTTGCTAGGGCAGGGTGGGGGAGGGGGAATAGAAAAAAAAACATACTTACCTAGTAATGTTCACCTGCTGGTCCCCTGCAGCTCCCGTTTGTCTCCATCCAGTACCATGGTCTTTTCAATTCTTACTGCTTTAGAGACAAGTAGCTTGCTAAGCCAATTACTTGGACAGCGTTGGGATGGGACACTGCTATTGACAGTGATTGGCTAAGTGGGCAGGTCCTGCAGCGAGCTGCTCCTCTCAGAAGCAGGAAAATGAAAGAAGACTGGGGGACTGTTACATTGAAGTAAATGTAATACCTCACACAACCTGAGGACAGGTATATTTGTGTTTTTAGAAGAAATGGCTAGAAATTTTTACAAATGGCTATAAATATTTTGGTGGAACTTGGTATACATGCTATTTATATGTCAAATAAGAATATAGAATAATTAAAGTAACCCTAACTCTAACTCTTACAATGGTTTTTGTTTGAAGTCCTAGGCAAGTCTACAGAACTTAAGTTACAGATCCAAATGGATAAGTAATAAATAAGATGTTTCTGTTGCACCAAATCGGACACCGGTTCCCAGGGAGTTTTAAAAGTCTGATTCCTGATGATAGTTTACAGCATTATGGGAGCCTGTCCCTGTTTCATGCTGCTTGTTGTTTGGACAGCATGAATTTCCTTTAGTAAATGTGGATACGCATCCATACAGAGTTCAGATTAATGCCAGACTTTTATATGGCTGTGAGCTTGAGGCAATAAACATGATTAAGTATTTCTAAGAAGTTCTGATTCTGATTTTGACATACTAACAATATGCAGGATTAAATAAAAGCACAGATGTCAGACATTATCATTAGAGATGAGCGAATTTTTGAAAAACTTGATTGGTCCGAATTTATTCACGGCAAACCGCTAATAAAAATGGCTACTTTTGCCCTACAGACAGCCTCAATAGGGGCATAGAACACTTTGCCTTGCTGTAACACGCATAGGGTGTGTGCTGGGTTAGTGATATAATACTGTTATTCAGCATGACATGCAAATCAGAGGCGTCGCTATTAGAATCACTGTCGCAGAGTGGCACAATGACAGAGCCTGGAGGTGACATCAGTATGAGGAGACCATATAGTGTCTGAATGACATAGCATGGAGGTGCGGCAGCATGAGGAGACCATATAGTGGCTGAATGACACAGCCTGGAGTTGGCGGCAGCATGAGGAGACCATAGTGGCTGAATGACACAGCCTGGAGTTAGCGGCAACATTTAGTGGCTGAACGACACAGCCTGGAGTTTGTGGCAGCATGAGGAGAATATACAACCTGGAGTTAGCGGCAACATGTAGTGGCTGAACGACACAGCCTGGAGGTGGCGGAAGCATAAGGAGACCATATAATGGCTAAATGACACATGACTAAGAGCAATAGCTCGAAGCGCATCGGCGTTTCACCCCCTTTTTAAGTGACATGTCACTTGCCACCACGTGGCAATTTTGTCCATGTTTTTAATGTTCACGAATTAAAGGTCACGTTTTATTGGATTCTGTTATACCTGGGAGCTGGACCCTTGTTATCTTTCCTTTCTCTGCACCACGGGGAGTGGCGGCTCCCTGCATCTGTGCTCCTGGACTTCGACCAGATGCTTGTTTCATATGGACTTTGGTGAGCTGATCTATACCTTTTTCTTGTTTCTTTTGCTAAATGACACAGCGTGAGGTGGCGGCAGCATGAGGAGACCATATAGTGCCTTAATGACAGCGTGGAGGTGGCGGCAGCATGAGGAGACCATATAGTGGCTGAATGACACAGCCTGGAGGTGGCAGCAGCATGAGGAGACCATATAGTGGCTGAATGACACAGCCTGGAGGTGGCGGAAGCTTGAGGAGACCATATAGAGGCTGAGTAACACAGCTTGGAGTTGGCGGCAGTATGAAGAGACCACACAGTGGCTGAATGACACAACCTGGAGTTGGCGGCAGCATATAGTGGCGGAATGACACAGCCTGGAGTTTGTGGCAACATGAGGAGAGCATATAGTGGCTGAATGACACAGGCTGGAGGAGGCAGCAGCATGAGGAGAACATATGGTGGCAGTATGAAACAGCTTGGAGCCGGCATCAGCATGAGGAGAACATATGGGGGCAGTATGAGACAGCTTGGAGCTGGAATGAGCATGAAGAGAACATATGGTGGCAGAATGAGACAGCCTGGAACAGGCATCAACATGAGTTTAACATATGATGGCAGAATGAGATAGCCTGGAGGTGGCATCAGCACGAGGAGAACATATGGTGGCAGATTGAGACAGCCTGGAGGTGGCAGCAGCATCAGGAGTCCTGAAAGGGACCCGGTGACAGAGTGGTGTGGTGGGTGGCAATACCAGTACCGGATGACGAAGGTGGGTGAAAAAAGGAGAACTTGACCTCAGATGTATGGCATCAGGCAGGTGGCAGGATCAGAATAGTAGCTGAGGCAGGTAGGCAGAAGAAAACGGTCTCTTTTGTGAAAGTGTTAGTGTGCACAAGTAAGTATTGAGGATATGCATTACGTAAAACTTAACTTTTAATAATATGCTTAGGATAAAATATATGGACCCAAATTATTTTTTTTATCAAACAAAAGGAAAGGTGTGCAAAAAAAACACCTACACCAAGATGTGCCACCTACACCACCAAGTACTGATGTGATGCAAAGACCTCTAAAAGGTGGAAGGGAACAACGTATGGTCCATTGTAACTGGTGGGGGTAAAAACTTCCCCTGTAATGCTCTACCCTTGCATTATTATTTCCTTCTTGGCAAGTGTTACTTGCCCTAAAAAGGGCAGCCACACAGGAACCTCTCTCTATTTCCACCTACAAACATTGCCATTTCCCAGGGTTTTTAGGTAGAAATAGGAATTGGTTCCTGTGTGGGGCCGCCCTTTTTAAGACGAGTAACACTTTCCTCGAAAACGTGAATGGGAACAACATATTGTGCATTGTGGCAGGTGGGGGTACTAAAAACTTCTCCTGTAAGGCCGTACTCTTGCCATATTAATTCCCTTCTTGGCAAGTGTTACTCGCCCTAAAAAAGGTGGTCCCACACAGGAAACTCTATTTCCACCTAAAAACCCTGGGAATAGCAGTGTTTTGTAGGGGGAAATAGGGAGATGTTCCTGTATGGGGTTGCCTTTTTTAGGGCGAGTAACACTTGCCAAGAAGGGAATTAATTATGCGAGAGTGTTACGAGTAGCACTGCATCCAGACTCTGCCCCAACCTCCCGTGCTGGCTCTGCTGCGGGACGCGCCCTCATGCGAACGCCTGGCCACCACTCACCTCCCCGCGTCTCTGCCCCCTCCGCTGTCGCTGGCCACGGCACATGCATCCCCGCCTCCTAGGGCGCGTGCGCGCCGGCTTCCTGTGATTTAAGGGGCCAGGGCACAGTGGATTAGTGCTTGAGTGGTCCTGACCTTATTTAACCCCGCACTTCCTTTTGACCCCTGCCGGATCTTTGTGCCATTACAGCCTAAGAACTTTCAGAAAAAAGAGGAAAAAGGACAGGAGGACAGCGCTAAGCGTAATTCTGTGTGGATATGTACCAAGAATCCCCAATAAAGGTGTTTTGCTCACCTGGCAGGATACTTGGGTTCATGCACTTAACCCCTCCGTATGGGATACAGACGTATAGATCTCGAGATGCAGCCTTTAATCTGTAGGACCGATCACCTTCCAAGGGTGGGGGTCAGTAAATGTAGACAACTGTATATGGCGAAAAATCTTTTGTTGCCCTGGCGCTGCTTTCATGTGATCCATTTAAGACTCCGTATCACAGGATAAAGTAAAAAAGTTTTTATTGTTACATAAAAACAATTAAAGCATATGACATATTGCAAAATGCATTTCGGGAATATAATTTCCCTTTTTCAGTTGCTTAAAAGTGGTCTGACAGCCCACTTTTAAGCAATTGACAAAGGGAAATTATATTTCCGAAACGCGTTTTGCAATGTCATATGCTTTAATTGTTTTTATGGAACAATGAAAACTTTTTTACTTTATCCTGTGATACAGAGTCTGAAGCGGATTGCATGAAAGCAGCGCCAGGGCAATGAAAGTTTTTTCGCCATATACAGTTGATTACAGCCTAAGAGAAAGCGTTTTTTGTGTCTTGCCTTGCCTTGTATCTGACCCCATTGCTACATATCCTGACCTTGCTCCTGTGCCACCTGCCCTCTGACCACTTGCTATGTGACCTGACTTTGCTACAGTGCTGCCAGTCCTTACCTCCTGCCAGTCCCTTACTACGACTTTGTCTCATTCCTTCTGTGCCACGCATCTCCTCAGCAGCCTTTGTGGACGAGTCATGCCAGGGGTAGCAACCTTGGAGCCGCCTGCCGCAGCAAGTCATATCCCACTTTGCTGCGGGCTCTGGTGAAAACCAGCGGCTCCTTAGACTTCGCTCCCTTGGTACGGCTTACTCCATCATCCACAACAGGTATAGTGGATCCACACCACCTGTCGTTACAGTAAGATCCGGCCATGGATCCCACTGAGGTGCCTTTGCCTAATGTTGCTTATCTCACCACCATCTTGGCTCATCAGTTGCAGCAGCTAGCTCATCAAGCGCAACAGTTAAATCAATTATCCGCAATGTTACAGCAGCTTCTCTACGTTCAACAGCCTCAACCTGTTCCTGTGGCTACATTGGTGTCTGCAGCTTCTGTGGCATCTGTCGGCTCCAAGCTGCCGACAAAGTACGAAGGTGATCCAAAATTGTGCAGAGGGTTTGAAACTCAGTGTTCAATGCATCTAGAATTAATGGCTGACCAGTTCTCGACAGAGCAAGCAAAGGTGGCTTTTGTGAGAGATAAATGAATAGCGGCACTAGCAACATGAATCTTCACACTCTTATTAGGACCCTAGGAACAGCTGAGAGAGTCTCTGTTCTGAGCCACGGTGGTGCTAGGACAGAGAATCAGGCATCAGTATAAAATGTAATGACAAGAAGAAAACATAGCCTGCACTCACCGCACAGTACGGGTCTTGCGGCCTCGGACTCCGGACCTTCTCGGTAACGTGGGACTACCAGCCAATGCTGACAGCGCTCAGAAAACAGGCAACTGCCGGCGGTTTCGCGTTACAATCAACGCTTCTTTAGGCTGGAAGAAGTGTTGATTGTAATGCGAAATCGCTGGCAGTTGCCTGTTTTTTGAGCGCTGTCAGCATTGGCTGATAGTCCCAAGTAATAAGGTGGCTGGCTTTTGTGGTCAGTCTACTCTCTGGGAAAGCCCTGGCCTGGGCTACTCCTCTCTGGCACCGAAATGATCCTGTATCTACCAACTTGCAAGCCTTCCTCTCAGCTTTCTGCAATGTTTTTGAAGAGTCTGCATGGGCCTCCTCGGCTGAAATCGCACTACTGAACGTCCGCCAAGGAGACTCTACTGTTGGTGACTACGTGGTCCAGTTCCACACCCTAGCCTCCAAATTGTCCTGGAATGATGTGGCCCTGTGTACTACCTTTAAAAAAGGACTTTCCAGTAAAGTGAAGGATGCTCTCGCTGCACGAGATTCTCAATCTTCCCTGAGTGACCTCATTCAGTTATCCACTAGAATTGATGTGCGTTTTACCGAGAGGCAGGAGGAAGTTTGTCAAGAACATGAACCAGTTCGGACACATCGTCTCATCTTCTCCGCTTGGCGCCTGTGTTTCAGCGGCCACCTCAACCACCCTCCTTGCCCTCAGCCGAAGAAGCAATGCGGGTGGATTGTTCCCGCCTAACCCAGCAGGAGAGCCATTTGGTCTCTGTAACGCCCCGCCATTTTCCAAGAATTCGTCAATGACATCTTCCATGATCTTCTCCCCACATGTGTTGTGGTCTGACTGGATGATATCCTGATCTTCTCACCAAACATGGAGCTTTATCGCACACATGTGTGACAGGTCCTACGACGCATACAGGACAATCGTCTCTGCTCAAAACTCGAAAAAATCCTCTTCAAGAAGACATGTCTTCCCTTTCTTGGATACATAGTCTCCAATCAAGGCCTCCAGATGGACACTGATAAGTTGTCTTCAGTTCTTAACTGGCCTCGACCTACTGGCCTGCTGGCTATACAATGCTTTCTGGGGTTTGCCAATTATTATAGACAGTTTATTCCACATTTTTCCTTCTTGGTTGCTCCAATAGTGGCTCTTACTAAGAAGAACAGTATCCCCAAATCCTGGCCTCCTGAGGCTGAAGAAGCCTTCTCTCGATTGAAATCAGCATTTGCCTCTGCTCCAGTTTTATCGAGACCTGACCCAGAAAATCCCTTCTTCCTCAAAGTAGATGCCTCTTCGGTAGGAGCTGGAGCTATTCTGACCCAAAAGACCTCCAGGGGTAAAACCGTGACATGTTTTTTTCTCCAAGACTTTTTCACCTGCCGAGAGGAATTATTCCATTGGAGATCGTGAACTATTGGCCATTAAGCAAGCCTTGGAACAAAGGTGTCACCTACTCGAAGGCTCTCCTCATCCAGTTAGTATCTACACAGACCATAAGAACTTTTTGTACCTTCAGTCCGCTCAGTGTCTGAATCCCCGGCAGGCCAGGCAGGTGGTCTCTTTTCTTCTCCAGATTCAATTTCCTAATCCATTTTTGGCCCACGGATAAGAATATCAAAGCCGATGGTCTCCCCAGGGCTTCTGATGTGGTGGGTCTGGACTCCTCCCCTAGGCACATAGTGCCTCCTGAACATTTGGTCTCTGTGGCACCTCTTGACCTACAACAAGTTCCACCTGGGAAGTCTTTTGTACCATCCCGTCTTAGAATTAAGGTATTGAATTGTGGACATTCTTCTCTATTGGCCAGGCACCCCGGAATTCAAAAGTCTACTCAGCTCATCTCTCGTCATTATTGGTGGCCGAACTTGGAACGTGATGTTTCTGATTTTGGCCTTTCCTGCACTACTTGTGCCCGAGACAAGGCTCCATGTCTTTGCCCATTCCAGAGTGCCCTTGGACACACATCGCCATGGACTTCATCACTAACCTACCATCTTCCTCTAACAACACAGTCATCTGGGTTGTTACAGATCGTTTCTCCAAAATGTCTCATTTTTATTCCTTTGCCTGGACTTCCCTCTGCTTCTCAGCTGGTGGATCACTTCTTCAGGCATATTTTTCCTCTAAATGGTTTGCCATTTCAGATTGTCTCTGACCGAGGGGTACAATTTGTCTCCAAATTCTGGCGGGCGATCTGTTCACGCCTCAAAGTCAAGTTGGACTTTTCATCTGCTTATGACCCGCAGACCAAAGGCCAGGTAGAGAGAGTGAATCAAATTCTGGGTGACTACCTCCGTCACTAGGTCTCCGCACGTCAGGACAATTGGGCCAATTGGTTGCAGTGGGCTGAGTTTTCTTATAATCACCGGGACTCTGAGGCTACTAAAAGATCTCCATTCTTCATTGCCTATGGCCGCCATCCTCGTCCTACTCTTCCTCTACCTGCTTCTTCTGGGGTACCTGCTGTGGATGGCTGACTAGATCCAGGATTTCATGACTATTTGGCAGGAGACTCGTCGGTCCTTGGTTCACGCCTCTACCCTTATGAAGTCTCATGCAGTCAAGAGAAGAAGACCACCTCCAATCTTCTCTCCTAGAGATAAAGTTTGGCTGTCTGCCAAATACGTTCGACTGAAGATCCCCAGCTAAACACTTGGTCCTCGGTTTCTCTGTCCTTTTAGGATCTTATGTCAAATCAATCTGGTCTCCTATAAGCTCTGCCGGCCTCCTTCCTTACATATTCCAAATACCTTCCACGTCTCTCTCCTCAAGCCTGGTCACTGGTCCTCAACCGTTTCTCCCTGGGGGAAGTCTCTCCTACTCCCATGTCCGACGATGCCAATGTTTTTGAGGTTAAGGAGATTCTTGCCACCAAGACCATCCAAGGGGAAACGGTATTTCTTGGTGGATTGGAAGGGTTTTGGTCCCAAAGAGAGGTCCTGGGAACCTGCTGAGAACATCTTAGAGCAGGATCTGGTGCTGAGGTTCCTGTAGCCCAAAAAGAGGGGGAGAACTAAGGGGGGTACTGTTACGAGTAGCACTGCAGCCAGACACGCTACCCATGAGCGCACTCCTGCCCTGTCCTCCCATGCTAGCTCTGCTGCAGTTCGCATCGCTGGACGCGCCTGCATGCGAACGCCTCGCCGTCACTCACCTCCCCATGTCTCTGTCCCCTCCGCTGTCCATGTCCGCTGGCGCATGCTTCCCTGCCTCCTAGGGCGTGCGCGCGCCGGCTTCCTGTAATTTAAAGGGCCAGCGCACCATTGAATGGTCTGGTCTTGTCCTAACCTTATTTAACCCTGCACTTCCTTTTGACCCCTGCCAGATCTTTGTGCCATTACAGCCTAAGAGAAAGCATTCTTTTTGTGTCTGGCCTTGCCATGTATCTGACCCCATTGCTATATATCCTGACCTTGCTCCTGCCCTCTGACCGCTTGCTATGTGACCTACTTGCTACAGTGCCGCCAGTCCTTACCTCCTGTCAGTCCTTCATTACACTATGACTCTGTCTCATTCCTTCTGTGCCACGCATCTCCTCAGCAGCCTTTGTGGATGAGTCGTGCCAGGGGTAGCAACCTGGGAGTGGCCTGACGCAGCAAGTCCATCCCGCTTTGCGGCGGGCTCTGGTGAAAACCAGCGGCTCCTTAGACTCTGCTCCCTGGTACGGCTCACGCCATCCTCCACAACAGGTATAGTGGATCCACACCACCTGTCATTAGAAAGTAGGGCCTTACAGGGGAAGTTTTTACCCCCACCAGTTACAATGGACCATACATTGTTCCCTTCCACCTTTTAGAGGTCTTTGCATTACATCAATACTTGGTGGTGAAGGTGGCACATCTTGGTGTAGGGTTTTTTTTTGCACAAAACTTTGGGTACATATATTTTATGCTAAGAATATTATTAAAAGTTAAGTTTTATGTAATGCATATCTTCAGTACTTACTTGTGGTCTGATACGGAGGAATGTCTGTAACTGGGCAGCAGCACCTTAAATATGTTAAGCACTATCCATATTTGTAAAGTGTTGTTGGGGCACCATGGTCAATCTTCTCTGATGCATCAGGCATTAATGGGTGGAAATCCTGGCTGATCCATGCCTGATTCATCTTCACAAAGGTTAGTCTCTCCACATTTTTTGTGGACAGATGAGTTCTCCTTGGGGTTACTATGGCCCCCACCGCACTAAACACCCACTCTGAGGACACACTACTGGCAGGGCAGGACAGCTTTTCCAGAGTAAACTCTGCTAGTTCTGCCCAGAAGTCCAGCGGATCTTCAAGGTATGTTGGCATGGTCATGTCAAGGTATGCCACCACCAGGTGTACCTGCTGCTGATGAGTTGCTTCACTATGCAGGTGAAGAAAGCTACTCATCAGCGACTGTAGACTCAGGCTGCTGCTGATGGAGCTGGTACTTCTCCTGCCACCCCACCCCTCCCCAACAGCCATGGCAGTGGAAGGTGACCGCAGAGGGCCCCCGGAGTCAGACCTGCAAGAGGATGGAAGATGGCGCAGATAGGCATCGGCCAACTGACTACATAGGATGTCTCTGTAGTAGATCAGTTTGTCCTCCCTCTCACTGGGTGTAAAAAAAGGCCCCCATTTTGTGCCGGTAGTGAGGGTGCAATAAGGTGGAGAGCCAGAAATCATCCTGCTGCCGAATGGTAACAATTCGGCCATCACTACGCAAGCAAGTGAGCATGCATTGTGCCATTTGTGCAAGTGACTCAGAGGGACTCCCTGTCTCCATCTCTACTGCATACTGCCACGGTGTGTCTGGGTCCTCTGTCTCGCCTTCCTCATAACCCATAGCTGCTACTGCTCCTCCTCTCCTGTCAGATGACTAGAAAAACTTTCCATCTGGCAAAACCTAAATTGTGCTCCACTGTGCCCGTGAGATGTAAGTGCCATGTCTCCATTGTTTCCAACACGTGTTGTAGTAGATGAAGCAGTGGAATGATGTTGTTCATCTCGTAATCCTAGCGACTGACTAATAATGTGGCTTCCTCAAAGGGTCTGAGCAAACGCCAGGTGTCATGTATGAGCTGCCACTGGTTGACATTGAAGTTACACAGGGGAGTCCCCATATCCACTTGGATCATCAAGAAATCGGTGATGGCTTTTCTCTGTTCGTATAGTCGGTCCAACATATGGAGGAATGTGGAAATGTCGCAAATCAGACTATGTTGGGGGATGCCGTTCTGATGCTGCATCTCAAGGTGTGTGTGCTTTGCAGTGTATGAGAGGATGAAGTGCATGCAAAGTTTCAATCCCATTGTAAGGATGTCTTGCAGATCGGGGGAACCACTTGACAACCAAATTGAACACGTGTGCCATGCAGGGCACATGTCTCAGGATTCTTTTTCGCAGCGCAGACAAGATGTTCTTCCCGTTATTGGTCACCATGGTTTCCATTTCCAGTTTTCATGGAGTAAGCCATGATTCAATTTCTTGATGAATGACTTTTAGCAGTTCCTCCCCTGTGTGACTCAATTCACCAAGGCAAAACATGTGAAGCACAGCGTGACACCGCCGTGCTCTGCACACATGGTATGCTGGATGGGCACTGAGTCTTGTCCATGTAGTGGAGGCTGAGGACATGGTGGAGGATGAGGAGGTGGAGTCGCACACTGTCAGAGGACCAACGGCCTGAGAGCGTGCAGGCGGAAGTGGCATGACCTGTCCAAGTTGCTGCTGTGGCTGTGCAGGAACCACATTCACCCAGAGTACCGTAAATGACATGTATTGTCCCTGACCATATTTACAGCTCCACATGTCGGCGCTGCCGTTCACTTTGGTACACAAGGACAGGCTCAAGGACTGGCCCACCTTCTGTTCCACAAAATTGTGCACGGCTGGCGGGATGGACTTGCTGCGGCAGAAACTACCAGGTCGTGTCCCTCAGTAGCGACTCAACCTCTCTGGCGGCTGAGACTGGCGCAGTACACAAGGACTAGACAGAGGCGAGGTCAGAAGTAGCAGGTCAGGGCAGGTGGCAAGGTTCGTAGTCAGGGGCAACGGCAGAAGATCTGGATACACAGGCAAGGGAACACACTAAACGCTTTCTCAGGGCACAAGGCAACATGATCCGGCGTGGACAGGAAGGGGAAGTGGGTTTATGTAGTGTTTGGTGGTGATTACACTGATTGGGCCAGACACCAATTAAAGGAGCACTGGCCCTTTAAATCTTAGAGAGCCGGCGTGCGTGCGCCCTAGGGAGCGGGGCCGCACGTGCGCTGGGACGACACCGACACTGGACGAGGGTGAGTGGAGCGGGGAGCGATCCGCGAGCGGACATAACCCGCCACGCGCATCGCGCCCCCACCGGCACGGACACAGCAGCGCTCGCAGGCGGAGACAGAGACCGGAGCGCTGCTGACAGCAGAATTCCGGAGGGACGGCAGGACCCGGAGCGCCTGGCGTTACAGCTGGTAGTGCCTTCTTCGCTAAGAAATTATGGCTTGAGACTCTCTATCTTGGCTCGGCACAAGCCATCAGTTTTCTGAAAGGTGCAGAGTCCACCACTTGAAAAAGGAGGGACTGCAGCGCCAGCAACTTGGACAGGAGCACATTCAGCTTCTGCGTTGTTGGATGAGTGGGCGCATACTGTTGTCTCTTGGACATGGCTTCCCAATGGATTGCTGGCGGAATGACTGACTCGAAGTAGGAGGAGCAGGAACATCTGAAGTGACAGAAGATGGGTATGACACACACCTCCGTAAGACTGAGGTGGTAGAGCTTTGGCTGGCTGAAACAGGGAGCGGCGTGCCACTGGGTGATGCAGCATGCTGGACCACCACATCAGAGCCACGGTTCTTCCACACACTTTATGGTGATGCTGCATATGTTGACGCAGGACCCTGGCCACGCTTCACCTTCTGCCGACACATCTTGCATGTGGCCAGGTTAACATCCTCCAGATGCTTGATGAAAAACTGCCACACTGCCGAGTAGCTAATTTTCCCACCAACAGTCCTCACTGATTGACTGCTACCGAACCCCTGTCCAGGAACCCCTGATTCACTACCTCCCGGGAAGGTAGGCTGCCGTGAAGCAGGTGGTGACTGCCAACCATGCTACCACCTTGCTGGCTCAACTGCTGCCTCACTGGCAACCTGAAACCCTCTTCTGATGATGACAAAGCCCATTCTGCATCCGGCTCCCAAGTACGATCGGCTTCATCATCATCGAGTTGTGTCTGCATGTCTCTGATGTCCTCCTCAGGTTCCTCAAAAGTGTCTGCTTCAGGAGCCTGAACGCATGCAAGACCACATCGCACGCCACTCTCCTCATCACTACTTGCCCGCCTAGCAGAGGAAGCGGCGGATTTCTCCTCCACTTCTTGGCTGGGCAGTAGCTGCTGACTGTCCTCTAGTAGAACGTCCTCACTAAATAGTGGAGCTAAACCCACAGCATAAGATACTTCTGTGGAGGAGGGAACAACATAGGAAAGAGGCAATGGGAGGACAGAGACTGCTCCTGGGCCATGCCAACTGAGGGTTGTGTCTGAGGAACCCACCAACTGTTGACTGGGGGTGTCAGATGTCACTTGTGATGAAGTGGATGACCGTGTTAAACAATCTATGACGGCAGATGGGTTGCTGGTCGAGACACGACCGCTAGCTGATACTGCGAGCTAAGGCCTCTCGCTGCGACTCCTGCTGCTACTCACTCCTAGTCTGCTGTGACCTCTGCCTGATAAATTTAGGCCTCTGCCACTCCTCTGTGTACATCCTGGCACTTCTCTGCCTGACATACTTAGTGCGTATATGAGGGGAGTACAATATGATCCACCACGCTTAAAACAGTATTTGTCTACAACACAGCAGGTGTGTACTTTTGGCCTACCTTTCACAGTATCTGGGCCCTTAAGACTTTAAAAGGAACAAAATAGTACACCACTTAGATGTACGTATGGTGTATGCACTTATGAGGGGAGGACAATGCGCTCCAGTACGTTTAAAACAGTATTTGTCTACAACACCAGCAGGTGTGTACTTTTGCCTGGCCTTTCATAGGATCTAGGCCCTTAAGACTTTAACAGGAACAAAATAGCACAACACTTAAATGTACATATGGGGTATGCACTTATGAGGGGGGACAATGCGCTTTAATATGCTTAAACAGTATTTGTCTGCAATACCAGCAGGTGTGTACTTTTGCCTTTCACAGTATCTAGGCCCTTAGGACTTTAACAGGAACAAAATGGTACACCCCTTAGATGTACACACAGGTTACACTTAATAGAGGACAATATGCTTTTAGTGCTCTGCTCACCCTAACTGGCTGGCTACTATTAGCTTTTCAGTTGTTGTACACACCAGTGCTGCAGCACACAGTCGCTGTGTACTACACCCAAAATTGCACTCTCTCAATCTCACTCCCTTCCCTATCAGTGCTTCAAGGCTGGATTTGGGTTTGAGGTGAATCGCTGCTGTAAAAAAGCTTTTCTGTGCAACACACTGCTCTCTGTCCCTCTCTGCGATAGAATGCTGATGTGACTGGGAGGTGAATCGCTGCTGTACAAATGCTTTTCTGTGCAACACACACTGCTCTCTGTCCCTCTCTCTCTCTCTCTGCAATAAAAGGCTGAAGTGATTGGCCGCAAGATGGCTGTCGATTATATAGGGCTGTGACGGGCTGCTGATAGGCTGCATGCTGCATGTGATTAAGGGTCATCTCGCCTACCCGCCTTCCCAGGATTCCTTGCCCAATGTCCTCACATGGGGATCCGCCATTTTAGATGCCCATGAGCCTGGACCGCACTAAATGGAGTTTAATTAAACGATTCACGCGATTGTGGCAATATTTGCATTCCTTGCAAATCAAATTTTTCCTGAAATTCGTTACGAATTTGGATTCATTAGATTCGATTCGCTCATCCCTAATTATCATGGTAATACATGACAACAACAATTGCTTCATTTTTATTCTGTGACCCCACAGGCCACTGGACACAGATATGCTGCTGTGTTTCACAACAATAAGGACATATTTGTGATCTAAGGCCTTGTCCACATTGCCGTCGGACTCCGCTATTCGGAATTCCATAGGCAATTTGGCCAGAAGGACAGGAGTTTAGCAGGAAAAAAATAGTGCAAGCTCTATTTTTTTCTCCACTAAAATCTTGTAAAACTAACCGGTCATCGACGGACCCCATGCAAGTGAATATATATATATTTTTTTTTAATAATTTTTTTTTTCCACAATACACATCACAGTGATCATCCCTCTCTGCTTCCAGCTTGTGTAGTGTAAAGAAGGCTCTAATACTACTGTGTGAGACTGGCGTGCAAATTTTCGCATATACGAATATTTGTACATGCAAATGTGCGCATATGCGAATTTTACATATCCAAATGTTCGCAAATGTTAATTTTCACGCACGCGAATATTTGCATATGCGAAAATAAAACGCGAATATTCGCTAATATATGACGAATATTCGTCCATATATTCGCGAATATTCGCAAATTCGAATATGGCCTATGCCGCTCAACACTAATAAAAACCAGTTGAATTGTGTATCTTGACAGCTGCAATATGAGTGAACACTAGAAACCAGGCAAACTCCATTGCAACAGTTACCAGTGCATAGAATATATAAAGAAGAAAGAGGGGTCACTCACCATACGGCTATCATCACTGTATATAGCTTTATTTCATGTTGATTACAGCGGTTAAACAGCCTTGTCTCGGTGAGACGCTCCTGCCTGTGTGTCTCTCTCCACCCATTGAAGCTGTTTACCGCTGTAGCCAACATGGAATAAAGCTATATACAGCAATACCCACATGGTTAGTGCTCTGTCTTTCTTCTTTATTTATCGTATGTTTTTGGACTGTATCTGCTGAGTAGCACCACTGAGAGGGTTCACTGGCCGCTCCTGTTCCACAACGAGTCTTTATTGAAGCATAGACTGTGCCCTGTATTACCGTCATCTATGGTAAGTTACCATTGAATGTTTTATGAGCAGGATATAGTGTCAAGGGTACATCTGATTTAATGACACATTACTCCCATTAAAACACAATGGCCTTGATTTTGGGTGACAGAAAAACCCAACTGATATATTTCGTGTCACTCATCGGTGTAGAAACTGCAACAGCCATGAGTTAATGCAGCAGAGGATAGAAATATCTGACATTTCGGAAGCATTGAACATTCTTTACTAAGAAGGATAAAGCCTGCTCTAAACACTGAAATGATTAATGTAAACAACATGTGAAGAATCTGATCAATTTATTTAAAATTGACAACAATTATACATTCTTTTTACTTTTTGTACTCCTAAAAAACATTAAAAACATGAATCTAATACAGTATAACACAATGCATATTCAAAATCCAACATAGATTTTTTTTACATCAGGAAAAAAATTCCATAATTTAAATAAATTGTAGATTCACATTGAAGGCATCAAAACTATGAATTAAATGAAATTATATACATAACAAAAAAGTTTGAAACAACTGAAAATATGTCATATTCTAGGTTCTTCAAAGTAGCCACCTTTTGCTTTGATTACTGCTTTGCACACTCTTGGCATTCTCTTGTTGAGATTCAAGAGGTAGTCACCTGAAATGGTTTTCACTTCACAGGTGTGCTGCTGTGGAGGAGGAGGTGTGATGGTGTGGGGGTGCTTTGTTGGTGACACTGTTGGTGATTTATTCAAAATTGAAGGCATACTGAACCAGCATGGCTACCACAGCATCTTGCAGCGGCATGCTATTCCATCCGGTTTGCGTTTAGTTAGACCATCATTTATTTTTCAACAGGACAATGACTCCAAACACACCTCCAGGCTGTGTAAGGGCTATTTGACCAAGAAGGAGAGTGATGGGGTGCTGCGCCAGATGACCTGGCCTCCACAGTCACCAGACCGGAACCCAATGAAGGCAAAAGGGCCAACAAGTGCTAAGCATCTCTGGGAACTCCTTCAAGACTGTTGGAAGACCATTTCAGGTGACTACCTCTTGAAGCTCATCAAGAGAATGCCAAGAGTGTGCAAAGCAGTAATGAAAGCAAAGGGTGGCTAGAACCTAGAATATGACAAATTTTCACACTTTTTTGTTATGTATACAGTTCCACATGTGTTAATTTATAGTTTTGATGCCTTCAGTGTGAATCTACAATTTTCATAGTCATGAAATTAAAGAAAACTCTGAATGAGAAGGTATGTCCAAACTTTTGGTCTGTACTGTACATAGATATATATATATATATATATATATATATATATATCCTGGTAATATCTTAGTTGGGTTGGAGTGGTCAACTGGAGTACAACAAATCAGTTTGAAGATGTTTTGGATCTATTTACTTGCAGCTACAGATAATGTTTACACTGTAACAAACAATCCATTATTTTAAATTTATGATAAGGATATCAGGCAAGTTCTCTTCATAAATTGTATATATATTGAAAATACTAAACATGATATTACACTATCCATAAAGGAATAATGAATAATTCATGCAATCCTACATATTTATTGTTATTTATACAGCACAAGCAGAATATTCACAAGCGGATTGTGTATCTACCCATTGACCGCAGTGGGACTGCAGCAAATCCGGAAGTGGAATTTCCACTGCCAAAAACCTAATCTAATGATAGATTCTAAGCAGCAGAATCCCATTGAAATCAATAGGACTCTTCTGCAGCTGAATGTCCGTGCAGAATATTCTGTGCAGACATTTCGCGCACGTTCCACTCATGTGAAAATATGTAACTATACCCTTATATTTACACATGCGTTTGATATATAGAGAAAGCAGAACCACTTCTACCTGACATGCAGTAACTATTTGGTTAACTGCTCACTTAGATATGCTAGCAAGGATAGAATTTCCTATTACCTTTAACAATGAACATGTTGCATGCATACAACTAGTCTTAGTCTTTAATAATACACCTACAATCCTCTGTTGCTTGGATTCTGAAGATTTTGATGAGTGACTAATCACAATAGAGAATCTTGGAACAGAATGTGACATGCAAAGGTGTACATACCATCTTGGATGCCAAGCGGCTGCTATGGGGCCCTTGGAGAGAGGGAGCCCATGTCCTGGTTGGTCCCATTCCTTCTATGCAGAACTTTTCTCACCAGGAAACTGAATTGTCAACAAATTAATGAAGGGGGCATTGATCAATGGGTCAAGGAAAGCAAGGGGAAATAAACACCAAACCTTTCTGTCCTAGATGGTAAAATAGGATGCCATAATTGGAGGCCCACTAAAATATTTGCTATGGGGCATGCTTTCTCTTATGTACGCCACTGGTGACAAGTGAAATGTTCATGAAGTTCCTCCAAAGTAATAGTAAGTATGAAACGTAAGCATTCCGTATATCATTCCGTATCTTGTCAGTAAATGATAGGCATTCATCATAGTCATGGAGAGATATAGTAGTTTTCAAAAATGTTGATTCCATTCGAAAGGTAAAATGGTCACTGTTCTAATACCTGAGTGATATCACTACTCTTCTGGCATTTATTGACCTGGTTACCCCAAGGTCCATCTATGGATGTATTTGTGTTGTTTGATTGCTTTTGTATAGTGTGGCCTTATTTAAACCTTTATCTCTCAATGTCCACTCATCCCTCCATGTTTCTCAGTGGCATTGACTCTCTTCCCTCTAGAGTTCATTAATCCTTTTCTTCTATTAGTGTGTCTCTTAGCTTTCTCTCTCCATCACTCTCACTCTCCCTCCTTCTCTATCTCCAACTCTAATTCTGTTCTCCCTCCCCTTCTTTACCAGGTTCAATAAAGATTACATCATGGACAAAAAATGCCCTGAGAATCAAAGCTGTCACAATTGGTGGCTATTTAACTGTAATGTTGCTGAAACACATCCCTCCCCATCCCACCCCCTGAAATCCTCCTTACCATTAAGGGTAGCATTATTTAGCTGGGGCAAATCTGATCAAAACTGTCGACCGCCAACTGCAGATTTTCTATGGCCTCAATACAGGCCACCTTAACGATTTCCCTAATTAATGGATGACATCTTTGGCTGGAGGAGAGGCGATGTATTCTACTCTGCCTTAGTCTTTGTTAGGCCACTAATTAACTTTCCTAGGTCACTCAGGTCTCCCAAACCTAAGACTGGAGAGGGCTATTGTGTGCAGCAGTAAACTTACTTTTCTGCCTGGGTAAAAGAAGGCATGATTATAGGCCGGGAAAAATAACTCTATTTAGTCTTTGTGACTGCACAAAGTACATAGGTCCCAGCCTTAGAAAATAATTGAAACACCTTTTATACCAATATTTCTACACATAATAATACAAGCTAACAAATGCATCCAAGTTCAGATGTACTTTTTAACCAGCTCTTTAGGAATGTGCACTCATACAAAGCCTGGATGGCCACTGGATTTTGCCACAGTTTTGCGGTCTTTTACTGAAGATAAACATATACACAAAGCAGGTATGTGTATGTGTGAAGTGGTTAGGTCAGCTGTTGTGTATGAGAAAAGCAATGCACTACAAGCCCATGCTGCTACAGAGCTATGTGCCATGGTATACTGCCTCTGTAAGGTGCTATATTAGATAGCTCTTCTCTTTCAGAACCATTGATGTTGACAACACATGCTGTCAAGGTCAAGCTATGCTGCTTACAGTGTTTGCCATAGGCCACAAGAGACAATAGGACTAAACTGAAGAGACAGTAAGAAGACAGTATTAATGTGTAGGTACATTAAAGGGGCACTAATAATGTGAGGCGTGCACAACATTTTCTGTGTAGGGGCACTATTACTATAATTGGGCATTATATCTGAGTGGGGGCATATTACTTTCAGGAAGGCAGTAACGGGGTACTATTAATGAGTATGGGATAAAAGAAGGCACAATTAATGGGTAGGGGCATTTAGAGGGCACTGTTACTGCAAAGAGGCCGTTACATATTGCTAGTGCCCCCAACAGTATGCTGTCACCATACAGTAAATGTGTGTTAATTCCATAGGGACCAGCCATACATGTTTTCATGGCGGTCATGTGTACTAGTATGAAAAGTAATTCAATAATTATTTCATGGAGAATGCAAGGATTTACTAAAACAGACAGGCCGTGAGAAATTACAAATAGGCATATTTTTTAATATGCGCCAATGATACCGGAAAATGCTCCCACAATCACTGTGAATTTGGCTGCAACTTGAATAGATAATTTTACATTTTATGAACCCAGTCTAAGAAAGTTGTTACCAGGGGAAACTGTCACGTATGGGCAGGGAACAGTGAAGCCCTAACTCACCCACAGCCACTGTCCCTACTTATTGCCTATCCGCCCTAAATGACGGAACGACCACCACAATGACAAACCCTCCCTGCTTAGTGCTGGGGCAGCGTTGTCAAAATAATAAAATACAAAAACAGTAGGAGACGGGAAACAGCTGGAGAAACGCAAACAGAGATACACTAAGACACACACGGTCAAATCAATGTCAGTCTAGCCGAGGTTGGTACCAGGAAATAGCGTAAAGGAGTACAGGGATGCAGAGAAAGAGAAGAGTCAAGGGAAAAGCCAAAGATCAATAAACAAGCAGGTATCCAGTATGCAGGAGGTATCAGCTAAGGTATAACCTTTCACAGACAATGAACTGATCACTGCTCCTAGCTTACATAGGCAGGTGATCAGGAATACACCTTCCTGATAGGTAGCAGATCTGAGAACCACACCTAGACAACACAGGTGAGCTCAAAGCAGCTCCAGCCCAACTACAGTAATTTAACTCTTCCTGTTTGGCCAGAGCCAGATGTTACAAAAACAGGGCAAAATAAAGAAAGCACATGGGGGATAAGTACAGTGGGGATCAAAAGTTTGGGCACCCCAGGTAAAAATTTGTATTAATGTGCATAAAGAAGCCAAAGAAAGATGGAAAAATCTCCAAAAGGCATCAAATTACAGATTAGACATTCTTATAATATGTCAACAAAAGCTAGTTACTTTCAAAAAAACAAAAACATGGCATCTGCAAAAGTATGGGCACCCTGCAGAATTTATAGCATGCACTGCCTCCTTTGCAAAGCTGAGACCTGCCAGTGTCATCGATTGTTCTCAATCATCATCTGGGAAGACCAGGTGATGTCAATCTCAAAGGTTTTAAATGCCCAGACTCATCTGACCTTGCCCCAACAATCAGCACCATGGGTTCTTCTGAGCAGTTGTCTAGAAATCTGAAACTGAAAATAGTTGACGCTCACAAAGCTGGAGAAGGCTATAAGAAGATAGGAAAACGTTTTCAGATGTCAATATCCTCTGTTTGGAATGTAATTAAAAATGGCAGTCATCAGGAACAGTGGAAGTTAAAGCAAGATCTGGAAGACCAAGAAAAATATCTGGAAGACCAAGACAGAAACTATTCAAAACCCCCATTTCAATCCCTCCAGAAAGATCTGGCAGACACTGGAGTTGTGGTACACTAGTCCATTATAAAGAGATACTTGTACAAATATGGTCTTCATGGAAGAGTAATCAGAAGAAAACCTCTTCTACGTCCTCACCACAAAAATCAGCGTTTGAACTTTGCAAATGAACATATAGACAAGCCTGATGCATTTTGGAAACAAGTTCTGCGGACTGATGAGGTTAAAATTAAACTTTTCGGCCAGAATGAGCAAAGGTATGTTTGGAGAAGAAGGGGAACAGAATTGAATGAAAAGAACCTCTGTCCAACTGTTAAGCATGGGGGGGAATCAATCATGCTTTGGGGTTGTATTGCAGCCAGTGGCACAGGGAACATCTCACAAGTAGAAGGAAAAATGGATTCAATAAAATTTTAGCAAATTTGGGATGCTAAATTGATGCCATCTGTCAAAAGCTGAAGTTAAAGAGAAGATGGCTTCTACAAATGGATAATGATCCTAAACACACCTCAAAATCCACGGGGGATTACATCAAGAGGAGTAAACTGAAGGTTTTGCCATGGCCTTCACAATCTCCTGACTTCAGCATAATCGAAAATTTATGGATAGACCTTAAAAGAGCAGTGCATGACAGACAGCCCAGAAATCTCAAAGAACTGGAAGACTTTTGTAAGGAAGAACGGGCAAAGATACCTCAAACAAGAATTGAAAGACTCTTGGCTGGCTACAAAAAGCATTTACAAGCTGTGATACTTGCCAAAGGGGGCAGTACAAGATATTAACTCTGCAGGGTGCCCAAACTTTTGCAGACGCCATTTTTTTGTTTTCTGTTATTTTGAAAGTGTAAATGATGGAAATAAAATCTAACTTTTGGTGACATATTATAAGAATGTCTAATCTGTAAATTGATGCCTTTTGGAGATTTTTCCATCTTTCCTTGGCTTCTTTATGCACATTAATACAAATTTTTACATGGGGTGCCCAAACTTTTGATCCCCACTGTAAATAGATATGCCTCTCAAACAGTACATTTTCAGTAACAGTTACTACTTGTACATATATTTAAATTCACATAATGCATCAGACTTATTTATTTTATTTCTAAACCCCTTTAAATATGCAATGTCAGATTCAAAACCTTTTTATATGTTGTACATCTTGGCAAAACCTTAACCTTTCTAATATACTTCATAAGAAAATGTAATTTCCTTTTTATATAGAAAACACCACTAGCTCGTCACTCACCTTGGTCCTCTGCTGTCTCCTCCTCTGCCTCTCAGCTCCGGCCCACGTGTCCCCGTCTCCTAGGGCGCTCCGGAGCTATAAGATTTAAAGGGCCAGTGCACCCATAATTAGTTTTACACCTCGGCCTCACTTATAAATTCCTGCTCCTCCCACACATCTCTGCCAGATCTTTGTTGTCTTGTGCCATTGAGAAAGCCTTATTCTGACTTGCCTTGCCGTGTTTCTGACCCCATGTTCTGTGACCTGACCTTGCTCCTGTGCTGCCTGCTTGCTGACCTCTTGCTATGTTCCTGACTACGCACCTGTGCCTCCAGCCCTGACCTTCTGCTATCCTGACTACGAGTTGCTGTATCCCTCCTGTGCCTCGAATTTCCTCAGCTGCCTTTGTGGTGTGGTCGAGTCGACCTGGGTACCACCTGCCACAGCAAGACCATCCCACTTTGCGGTGGGCTCTGGTGAAAACCAGTGGCACCTCAGACTTCACTCCCTGGTACCACCCTCGTCATCTGCCACACAGGTACAGCGGATGCACGACCTCCAGTGTTCCTGTCTTCTGACCGTGAGTGTTACAGTAAGATCCGGCCACGGATCCCGCTGAGGTACCTCTGCCAGAAGTCACAGATGTTCCCTCTGTTGTGGTTTATCAGTCGCAGCAGTTGGCCCGACAGGCGCAGCAACTTACTCAATTGTCTGCTCTGATGCAACAGCTAATAGACATGCAGCAGCAACCGCAACCTTCTCCACTTCCTTCACCTGTTCCTACAGCGTCTTCTGGGTCCAAGCTACACTTACCTCTACCCTCTAAGTATGATGGAGATTCCAAGTTGTGTAGAGGCTTCGTTACACAGTGCTCTATACATTTGGAGCTTATATCCGACCAGTTCCCAATGGAAAAAGCTAAGGTGGCGTTTGTCATCAGTCTCTTGACTGGAAAAGGCCTTGACTGGGCAACACCTCTTTGGGACCGCAGTGACCAGGTATCCTCTAACTTGACGGCTTTTCTTGCTGCATTCCGCAGTGTCTTTGAGGAACCCATTCGTGCTTCTTCTGCTGAGATGGCTCTTCTGAATCTCTGCCAAGGGAATTCCTCTGTTTGTGACTATGTGGTTCAATTCTGCAGTCTTGCCTCAGAACTATCATGGAACAATGAGGCCTTATGTGCTACTTTCAAAAAAGGACTGTCTAGCCAGAAAAGATGTTCTTGCTGCATGAGATCCTCCGTCTTCCTTGACTGAACTTATCCCCTTAGCTACACGTATTGATATGCGTTTTGCAGGGAGGCAGGAAGAACTTTGCTTGGAGAGAGAACCTGCCCGAACACGGCGATATCCTCCTCTGGCTCCCGTGTTCCAACGTCCACCACTACAGGCCCCTGTGCCTCTTGCCGAAGAGGCTATGTAAGTGGATCATTCAAGAAAGATCTCAATGACGCAGTTAGAATTTGTGTCTGCATTGTGTTAGCCCGGAGCGCTTCCTCAAGGACTGTACTGTTCATCCTCAGCATCTAGGAAACGCTCGCACTTAGGCTACGTGGGAGAGGCGTCCCTAGGTGTGAACACTACCTCTCTTTGTTTGAACATTTCAGTACAAATCGATGCTTCTGTCAAGACATCATTCATCGCTGCTGCATTTTTGGACTCTGGTTCCGCAGGCGACTTCATTGATGCCTCTTTGGTCCATAGATATCATCTTCCTGTTCCTCGGCTTGCCAAGCCTTTATTCAACCAATCTGTTCATGGACAAGATTGCTACTGTAAGGTGCTATTCAGTAGTGAGCCTCTCGTCATGCAAGTAGGGGTCTTGCATAAGGAAAAGATTGAATTCTATGTGCTACCTCACTGTACTTCAGAGTTTCTTCTTGGTCTTCCTTGGCTCCGACGTCATTCTCCACAACTTGATTGGAGAACTGGAGAAATTACCCGCTGGGGACAGTTCTGTCAAAATCTTTGTCTTAGGCCAGTCCAGCCTAAAGTTTCTCATCTCCCTCCTTTGCCTGGTCTGCCTCCACCCTACCAAGATTTTTTAGATGTATTCTGCTAGAAGCAGGCCGAGACTCTACCTCCACATCGCCCTTATGATTGTCCCATCGATTTACAGCCTGGAACCACACCTCCTCATGGAAGAATTTACCCGCTATTGGTTCCTGGGACCCAAGCCATGGCTAAATTTATCCAGGAGAACCTCCAAAAGGGATTTATGTGTAAGTCCTCTTCTCCTGCTGGAGCAGGTTTCTTCTTTGTGGGGAAGAAGGATGGTTCTCTCCGTCCATGTATTGACTACAGGGTCTTAACAAAATCACAGTCAAAAATCGCTATCCTCTTCCTTTGATCTCCGAACTTTTTGACCGTCTCTGGGGGGCCAAGGTCTTCTCCAAGTTGGACTTGCAAGGAGCTTATACCCTTATTCGAATCCACGAGGGAGATTAATGGAAAACGGCCTTCAATACTCATGATGGACATTTTGAGTATCTCGCGATGCCTTTTGGTCTCTGCAATGCTCCTGCCGTTTTTCATGAATTTGTCAACAATATTTTCTGAGATCTTCTCTACACCTGTGTTGTCATGTACCTAGATGACATCTTGATCTTCTCTACCAACTTGGAGGAGCATCGTACACATGTTCGTCAGGTTCCTCAGTGCCTTCGGAAGAACCATCTCTACGCCAAACTGGAGAAATGCCTATTTGAGAAGTCTAGTCTTCCGTTTCTCAGCTACATTGTCTCTCATCATGGCCTGTAGATGGATCCAGATACATTTTCTACGGTATTGGATTGGCCTTGTCCTTCTGGTCTACGGGCTATTCAACGCTTTCTGGGATATGCTATCTATTATCGTCAATTCATCCCTCATTTCTCTTCCTTGGTTGCTCCGATCACGGCTCTCACTAAAAAAGGCTTTAATCCCAAGACTGCCTCCTGAGGCCGAACATGCCTTCTCCCGTTTAAAGTCTGCATTTGCCTCTACTCCCATGCTTTCTAGACCAGATCCGGAGAAGCATTTTGCCTTGGAGGTTGATGCCTCATCTGTTGGAGCCAGCGCTGTTCTTACTCAGAAAAACGCCAAGGGTAAGACTGTAACTTGTTGTTTCTTTTCCAAGACTTTTTCACCTTTTGAGAGGAACTACTCCATTGGAGATCGAGAACTCCTTGCTATCAAGCTTGCCTTGGAGGAATGGCAACATTTATTGGAATGGTCTTCTCATCCGGTTAGCATCTACTCAGACCATAAGAATCTTCTATACCTTCAGTCTGCTCAGCGATTGAATTCCCGCCATGCAAGGTGGTCTTTGTTCTTTTCCAGATTCAATTTCTTCATTCACTTCCGTCCTGCCAGCAAGAACATCAGAGCTGATGCTCTCTCCAGCTCCTCAGACGTCGTAGGTTTGGACTCCACACCAAGGCATATTATTCCTCCAGATCACTTGATTTCTTCCGCTGCTGCCAATATTCAGCAAGTTCCTCCTGGGAAATCCTTTGTGCCCGCCAGATTGATATGCAAGGTTCTGAAATGGGGTCATTCTTCTCTGTTGGCAGGTCATTCTGGAGTACGTAAGACTTTTCTTCTAATCTCTCGGCACTACTGGTGGCCGCAGCTAGAACGTTATTTTTCCGATTTTGTTTGTTCCTGTGACACCTGTGCCAGAGACAAGACTCCTTGACAGAAACCAGCTGGACTCTTACAGCCTTTACCCATTCCAGCGACTCCCTGGTCCTACATCGCTATATATTTTATCACCGATCTGCCACCATCCCGAAATAACTCGGTCATTTGGGTCGTGGTTGATCGGTTTTCCAAAATGGCTCATTTCATCCCCCTACCAGGTCTCCCATCTGCTCTGCAGCTGGGGAAGTACATTTTGCTATGTATCTTCCGTCTTCATGATCTTCCTCAGCATATTGTTTTGGACTGCGGAGTTCAGTTTGTTTCTAAGTTCTGGAGAGCTCTTTATACCCGTTTGGACATTAATCTGGACTTTTCCTCAGCCTACCACCCTCAGTCCAACGGACAGGTGGAGGGGGTTAATCAAATTATGGAGACTTCTCTTCGTCATTTTGTCTCTGATCGCCAAGACGATTGGGTCGACCTTCTTCCTTGGGCAGAATTCTCATGTAATCATAAGGATTCCGATTCCACAAGGTCTTCTCCCTTTTTTGTTGTTTACGGACTCCATCTCCCTCCTTCTCTTCCACTTCCAGTTTCTTTTGATGTGCCAGCTGTTGATGAGCTTGTCCAGGATTTTTCTTCCATCTGGCAACAAACCCTCATGCATGAAGGCACAGGCTGATAAGAGTAGAAGACCCCCTTGTCCTTCTCTCCTGGTGACAAGGTTTGGCTTTCCTCCAAATACATTCGGTTCAGGATTCCCTGCTACAAGCTTGGTCCCTGCTTTCTAGGCCCCTTCCAGGTGTTGCAAAAGATTAATCCAGTCTCCTACACACTCTGTTTACCTGCTACTTTATGCATTTCTAATTCTTTACATGTTTCCCTCTTCAAGCCTCTAGTCATCAACCGGTTTTCACTGAAGAATTTTTTCCCCATGCCTGTCTCCGGCTCTTCTGATGTCTACAAGGTCAAAGAGATTCTTTCTACTAAGACTAACGAAAGACGAAATGGGGCAAAGAAACCAGTTTAGCAGAGGTGCTGCACAACTGTAGCCATGAGGAGAAGAGACGCCTCAAACAGCATAGGACAAAATAACTTTTATTGGTTGAATTCAGGACAACGCGTTTCGGCATACCCTAATGCCTTCCTCAGGTCCACTTATAGTTCCCAAGTGTTGATTATGTTCTGTTCTGGGTCACTGGTAGTGGACGTCCTGTCTCTTGCTGTACTGCTTGTCCTCAGTGTACAGAGCCCTGCTTATCCACCAACACTTCCTGTTTTTAGCCTCCTCACGGAGACACATATACATTAGCTGTAGGGACAAAAATATACACATTTTTAAACCAATGTATATTACAAATATACATAGAATGGTATTTTCATTACATTATATAAAATGTTTTGTTAATGACAGGTACACTTAAAGTTATTTGGTTGAAATGTCTTCAAGGTATTTGTTAACTGCACCTTAAATTCACACACTTTTCTCTGTTGGAACTGTCAGGAGGTATCTGCACTATTTTATCCCTTTTCCCATCTAAAGATGCAAAAATGCTGCACATGAGTGCAATTGGAGAAAACACAGTAGTGAGAAGCAAACCAGTGGAAGTAGAAGTTATTGATTGAAAGTGTACCCTTTATACTTCCTATAAACCATTAGGTGGGTGACCTAAATGGATGAGCATTGTCCTATCTTGATAAGTGTGTGGACATGGATTTTATGCTTTTATTAGCTACTCATATTGTCAATGCAGAAAAATTGGAATATGTGTGCACAGTTCATTTGTACTGAGAAACTCAAGAGAATTGCAGGAAGAAAAAATATTCAAGATTACATTTTGCACCTGAAGACCAGGACTAACTACCAATGTCTTCCTCTTCTCAATGATTTAAAATACTACATCATCACTGGTTACATTATTTCCTATGTTCCTTGTAGACCGTTTCACATAAAAATATTTGAAAACCGATGTGAATCTGCATATTTCATCAATATCTTATTAGTATTTCATTTTAGTATCTAGTATTAGTCTATTTAGTGGTGTAGGTGGGTAGGGGGCACCATCCCCACCCCGCTGTCCTCCCACAGACAGAGTGGGGGACAGAGGAGCAGTGGGGGAACTAGCACAGGCTAGTTTGGGAGCATATTTGGGGTTAGAAAAGTTTTTTATGCTGAATTAAGCCTGAATATTTAAGGAACCCCTCTATAATGTATCCTACTCCATAAGAGGTGGTATTGTAAACTGGTTTTAATGTTATGGTTGATCAGTGTATATATATATATATCTATATATATATATCTATATATATATATCTGTTTGTCAGCAATGTATGCGTGTGTGTTATAGCAGTACTATATATGTGCGTGGTGTAGCAATGCTATTTTTGGGTGCAATACAGTTGTGTCATGAATGTGTACATGGTATAGTGATAATATATATGTGTGTGGTATATAGATATGCTAGTTTGTATTTCATTGGGGTGAAATATATATCTAAGGCTTCATTAACACTACATTTGCAGCCTACGGCTGCCGGATCCGGCTGGGGAATTTCAACACCGGGAGCTCCCGTATCCCAGCTGGACCAGCGCAGAAACCCATTCACTTTAATGAGCCTACCGGAGTCAGACAGTGACTCTTGTCGGCTCATTTTTACCCCGTGTCCAGTTTTGTGACAAGACCTAAAACCGTAGTGAATGAGAAGCTGCGCGGGTCCAGTTGGGATACGGGAGCGCCCGGTTTTGAAATTTCCCAGCCGGACCCGGCAGTAGTAGGCTGCAAACGTAGTGTGAATGCAGCCCAATACTGATGAAAAATCACTTTGAAAGTGAATAAAATTAGGTTTCTATGATCAGTTATTTGTCACCAATCCCCCTACTGACATATTCTTTGGCTTGAGCATGAATATGGGATAGTTGCAAGGCTGCAAAACCGAATAAATGTCAAAGGAACCTTTTTTCCTTGCATAGCTAATAAATGGGGTATTATCTATAGACATCAGATTGAGAATATTATGTAGTAAATGTTTATCATATAATGCCTATGGGCCACTCTAAGAAATGCCATTAAAACAAAATACTTGTATGCATCTTTGCATACACTAATTTGCTGTATGATAATATTCTGCATTGAATATATTATGAATCTAGGAAAATGAGATTATCAATAAAAAATCAATTGTGTAGCTTCTATGTATAAAATTGTGTTATTACATGATAGTTGTCATCTAAACTATATGATTGTGACAGAGATAAAAGAATGGACCAATAAATACAAAGTTAAGCAGATAAAGACTTTTCAAGCTCTTGTCAAAGTCATTTGAATGTGCCTGTATTATATAAATGATCCCAGGGAGCAACACATTATACTACTTTGCTTTGTTTGCTTTCCCAGGGGATCCCTGCCTAATTATTAACTACAAATGACCCGTTTTTAACACGATTCCCTGTGACTTTTGAATTCTATTGAGAGACACAGTGCTCTATACAAGTGCAGGATTCAGATCAGCCCTGTTAAATCTCACCCAAGCTCCTACGTACCCCCTCATCTAGGGAGTTGTTAGTATATGTGTGTAATGGGTAAGCGAGAATCTATTCAAGGAAAATAAATCTGAGCTTCGTAAGGTTTCTTAATATTGGTTTTCTCTTTGTAAATTGTATATGTGATAGAGATGCCAAAAATCATGGCTTCCTGACATCAATTTGTCTGTATGAATTGTGAGAACAGACATTGTTTTATCTTTTGCCTCCTTCTATGTCGAGAAAGTAACTAACTTTATAGCAGGCATAAAGAAGCAAACAATAGGGTCTTATAATCCATCAAGTCACCTTGCACAGCTCAAACACAGGCTCTCTCTCCTCCTTTTTCTCCCTCTCGCTCACTCTCAAAAAAAAAAGAGAGAGAGAAATTGACTTTTGTTTAGAGTTTGTGAAAAGTGGGACTGTGGTACCAGTCAATGGGGCACCCTGCAGTGCGGGCTGAGTGGAGCCATCTCGAATCAGCCAGCCAAGGCCCCAATTAATCCGCTCTTTGTCCCGTCCAAACCACCAGCAGCACATCAACACATTTGGCCATTGTTCAGACCTTCATGCAATGGGATTTACGCTTTCAAACAGCCAGTTTTGTCCAAAATAGTTCGAGCGGAAGTTTCTCACTGACAATTTGCCCCAAATAGATAGATTTGTCAGCACCGACCTTTAGCAAAAGGCAAGGAAAGTTAGCTGTCTAGCAAGTAACAGGTGGGGGGGATTCAGGTTATACTTCCATTACATGGTCTGGTGGGATTTCATTGTGTATACTGCAATGAATCTCTCCAATGCTGATTCTATGGGATGCCTCCAGACCCTGAGCTGCAAAACTGTTCGAGAAATGATCTCCTATTTATATCACTTCATACACATGAAAAACACACAGAAATAAGTGTCTTTGAATATATGGACATAAGCAAACAACTTAGGCTGGCTTCACATCACGATTTGAGTGTCCGCTGCACAGATACAATTTCAGAAGCTCAAATCGCCTGAAATCGTATCTGTGCGGGGACAGGTACCGACAGATACAGAGCCATTAACTATTATTGGGCTGCGGACCCAATTGTAGTCTGCTAGTGACTACAATCTGGTCATTTTCTCAGCATGTCAGATTTTTGACATGGACTGAAAATCGTGGCAGACCAATCGTGGTGTGAAGCCAGCCTATCTATGTATATTTATTGATCAGTCATAACATTAAAGCCAGAATCTTGTCAAGTTTGTCAAGGGCCAAATTGTGATGGCTAGATGACTGGGTTACATCATTACTACACTGGCAGAATTTCCGAAATGGTCACAAAGATAAGATACGTATGTAAGATAGGTAAGAGTCAAAATAGTAACTGTCCAAAATGTGGCAGAGAGGAAGCAGAGTTCTTACACATGTTGGGGGTTTGCGATTAAATTCCAGAATTTTGGGAGTGTGGCTTGGCGGTGACCGTGATGGCTGCATGTTAGGACTGCTCCCGCTCCTGAGACCGTGAAACAGCTAAAAAAAAAACGGTGACCCTGCTTAATCAGATGGGGAGGACCTCTCATAGGGTCAGGAACTCACCCTCCGCTGCCCGGCTCCTTTCTACCCTGCCCGGTGACATCTCCGGCTTCTTCCAGGTGCCCCCGGCCTCCGCACCAGCAAGCATGCCCACCATAGCAGGTCCTGCCCGCAGCCTGCGCTCCCACTCCAGGACAGTACTCCGGGAGCGGGCCCTGGGGCCCCTTCTCGTGCTCCCCCTTGAGGTGTCAACTTTGGCTCTGTGTCCCCTACTTGATACCCCTGACTCGGGACATTCCTACACTCAAGGCCTGTTCCTGATTGCTGTGGACTACCCCTTCCCTGTTGCATTATCCTGCCGTTACTGACTTTATCTGTTTTGATAATATTGCATTTTTGGTCACCAGTGGTTTGTATTTTTTTTGTGTTCCTTTTGCTATGGCCTCGGGGTGGTGTGTTGGCCTTTTAGGTGGTTGTTCTTTGGTTGTGTCCTTCTATTTCTCCCCTCGAGGCTGTAGCAATGGATCGCCTTTGTTGTGACTCCGTGTCCACTCTGGTGGTCTTGGCCTCCGCATTGGCTCTTTGGTCAATGGTAATTTTTTTTGCTCAGAATTGCATTCTGTTTGTCTCCTGTTGTTTTGTCTGTTTGGTGTCTGTTTGTTGGTCTTTCTGTGCCCTCGTGTTCTTCCTCCCCTCCCTGTTATTTTCCTTTTCTAGGTCTCCACTCTCTTCCCCCCTGCACTGGATCCCTGGTTCCCCAGTTCTCTCTCTCTCGAAGGGACGTAATCCTTCCGGATTCCCTTGTAAGTCTTCCTCCTCTCACCATCCACCATGGTCAGGTGTGTCTCCCTGAATGTTTAGGGCCTGAACTCTCCCTCTAAAAGGCACCTGTTGCAATGGGAGTTGGTTGACCTGCATGCCGACATAGTCTTTCTTTGGGAGACACACTTTGACCGTTCTTGGTCATTTCTCTATCTCCAGCATCTCTTTCCGCAGGCCTACTCTGCCATCTCCGACTGGAGTTCTTGTCTCTCGATCCTGTCCGCTAAAAGTCTCCTCCTCATTCTTGGACCCGCAGGGACGCTTTTTGGTGGTGGAGGGGGTCCTTGATGGGGTCCCACTCCTACTCTGTAATGTCTATGCCCCTAACTCTTCCCAAATTCCATTCCTGCGCAGAGTTCTTGCTAAACTCCATAAATACCCCTCTTCTGCCTGGCTGCTTGGGGGGGACTTTAACCTTATTTTCTCCCCCTCTATGGACCGACACTCTCTCATTGCAGCTCCTCCTTCCCTTGCCCAGATTCGTTTAGCTACCGTTTTCCGACGGCTTGTTTGGGCCTCTTCGTTGTATGATTTGTGGCAGATAAATCACCCAATTAACCCCTTAAGGACGCAGCCCTTTTTCACCTTAAGGACTGAGCCCTTTTTCGCAATTCTGACCACCGTCACTTTACAAATTAATAACGCGAAAACGCTTTTACCGAATATTCTGATTCTGAGATTGTTTTTTCGTGACATATTCTACTTTATTTTGGTGGTAAATTTTTGGCGTTAATTGCATCCTTTTTTGGTGAAAAATCCCAAAATTTGAAGCTCTCTGCTTGTAAGGAAAATAGATATTCCAAATAAATTTTATTTTTCTTCACAAATACAATATGTCCACTTTATGTTGGCATCATAAAATGGACATACTTTTGCTTTTTGAAAAAATTAGAGGGCTTCAAAGTAGAGCAGCAATTTTCAAAAATGTCATGAAAATTGCTAAATCTGAAGGGACAGATGTTACAGAACTACAACTCCCAGCATGCCTGGGCAGTCGAGGCATGCTGAGAGTTGTAGTTTGGCAACATCTGGAGGGCAACTGTTTGGGCACCACTGTAACAGTGGTCTCCAAACTGTGACCCTCCAAATGTTGCAAAACTACAACTCCCGGCATGCCCAGACAGCCTTTGGCTCTCTGGGCATGCTGGGAGTTGCAGTTTGGCCCCCTAGTGGTTGCCACAGTAAAGATCGATTTACTTTCACTTTCAATTCCCCCCCCCCCCACTGTCGATTCCCTACCTGATCAGGATCCTGCAGGCTCCAGCGAAGATCCCAGGTCCCCAGGCATCTTCTCCTGCAGGTACGGCCTCCATCTTCTTCCCAGAGCCCCTCGACATCCAGGGGCGGGCAGGACAGGGGGTAGTCCTCCGTTCTGAGTAATGGCAGGGGATAGGAGTAGATCGCAGCTTTGCGATCTCACTCCAATCCTTTAGGCTGATCGGGGTTGTTGCTGACAACTCCGATCAGCCCTATTTTCCGGGTGATCGGGTCACCAGAGGCCCGATCAGCCCGGAATTGGAGAAAATCGCATGTCTGAATTGACATGCGATTTTCTCCGATCGCCGACATGGGGGGGGTCTCAGGACCCCCCTGGGCGATGTGCCAGGGTGCCTGCTGAATGATTTCAGCAGGCATCCGGCTCCGGTCCCCAACCAGCTAGCGGTGGGGACCGGAATTCCCACGGGCGTATGGATACGCCCTGCGTCCTTAAGGACTCGGAATGCAGGGCGTATCCATACGCCCTGCGTCCTTAAGAGGTTAATTAATAAAGACCGCTCATTTTGTTTTTTCTCCCATCCCCATAAGTTGCACAGTCGCATAGACTACTTCTCCTGGTCTGACCACTGTCCCCTTCTCCTTTCCTTTTCCTCCTCTCCTTCTTCCCTTCGGAGCTGTCATTGGAGACTAAATGATTCTCTTCTTAAATCTCCATCTTCCCAAGAGTCGATTCAGACGTGTCTTACTGATTACTTTGCAACCAATGAGGGTTCTGTCTCATCGCAGGCCATCCTCTGTGAGGCTCATAAGTCGGTTGTGCAGTGACATTGTATTGCCCTAGGTGCACGACTTAAGCGCGACGCTCTGTCTCGCTCTCGGGAACTTCGTACTCAGATTATGCATTTAGAAGCTCTTGTGTCTTCACCTTCATTATCGAGTTTGAGGCACTTGGTGACTGCCCGTGCTCAGCTGGGTGACCTGGCTCTTCATAGAGTTGAGCCGCAGCTCCAGTATGCTAAACAGCGTTTTTATGAGAAAGGCAATAAATCACATACCATGTTAGCCAGGCGCCTGCAAGACTGTGCTGTTGCTCAATCTCCTTCGGATAGTGAAGGACTCCTCTGGTGTCCTTCACTATCATCCTGCTGACATTTCTCACCTCTTTGTTGATTACTATTCTGGTCTCTCCTCCCTTCCTTCCCAGCTACCGTCTGATCCGGGGGAGCAAGCAGCTGCCCTTGACTCCTATCTTTACCATTGTGAGGTCCTCAACACACCGTGAGGTCCTCAACACACCTATCACTGGGGATGAACTCCTGGAGGTTCTCAAATCTCTTCCTGCTGGTCGCTCCCCCGGCCCAGACAGATTAACGTACCTGTACTGTAAGGCTTATTCTTCTCTCCTTGTACCTCGTCTTGTCCCTCTGTTTAATTCTTTTATGGGGGGGGGGGGGGGGAGGAGATCCCGCAGTCCTTCTTACATTCCTTAATCACCCTGATTCCTAAGCCTGGTAAGGATCCTCACGATTGTTCTAGCTACAGGCCTATTGCCCTCCTTAACTCGGACTTGAAGCTCTTTTCCAAGGTCTTGGCGGTCAGACTCTGCTCTTTTCTCCCTTCCCTCATCCACAAGGATCAGGTTGGGTTCATCCCCTGTCGTCAGGGAGGTGACAACACTAGGAGGGTGATAGATCTGGTTGGCTTAATCAATCGGGGGTCCGACCAGGCGTTGAATCTCAGTTTGGATGCGGAAAAGGCCTTTGAGAGACTGGGATGGCCGTTTCCTTTCGCTACCTTGCAAAAGTTCGGAATCACGGGCAACTTTCTGACCGCTCTGCGGGGTCTCTATTCCTCTCCTACTGCCTCTCTCAAACTTCCTCACGCTTTCTTCCCGACCTTCCCTCTGATTAATGGGACCCGCCAGGGATGCCCGCTGTCCCCTCTGGTTTTTGCCTTATGCATTGAGCCTTCGGCCGCTATGATAAGGGGTGACCCGGACATCACTGGTATTCCCTTGCATGACAGGGAATTTAAGATATGTTTGTTCGCTGATGATGTTCTTCTTACCCTCTCTCGTCCTTTGCTTTCTCTCCCTAGTTTCTATAAAGCTCCTCATGGCTATGGTGAGATGTCTGGCTACAAGGTCAATCTCTCTAAATCTGAAGCCCTTCCTTTAAACCTCCCTTCATCCTTGTCTATTCTTCTACGCTCTAAATACTCGTTTAAATGGTCTACTTCTGCTATCAAGTACCTAGGGGTTTATATTACCTATCACTACTCCTCTCTTTATTCTATTAATTACCTCCCCCTTTTTCGGGAACTGCAGGCTCTTTTAGAGAAATGGTGGTCGCAATATATTTCCTTTTTTGGTCGTATAGCGGCGGTTAAAATGACGATCTTGCCAAAACTACTCAATTTTTTTGGAGACGTTGCCCACTCGAGTACCTTCGTTCCTTTCAATCTGCAATTTTCCGGTTCATCTGGGACGGAAAGAGACATCGGCTGCCGATGTCCGTCATGATGGCAAGTAGGGCTGTGGGGGGTCTGGCGGTCCCTTATGTGATTAAGTACTACTGGGCTGCACACCTATACCATCTAGAGGCGTGGTCCTCCTATCACGCTTACAGTCGCTGGATGGAACTGGAGAAACTCTGGTTAGCTCCTGTCCATCCTAATACTCTCCTCTGGTTGGTCCTGCGTTTACTCTGTCAATTTCTCCTCTATTAGGCCCTATGTCTTTCTCTAAATATGTATGGGGTTACTGCTCTGTGAAATTCAAACTTTTTTCTTCCTCTTCCCCTATGTGGTCCTTCCTCTATCACCCTGACTTCCCCTCTGATATGTCCTCTGCGATGGTGAGGGAATGGGGATCTAGGGGCTTCTTCTGCTGGGCTGACGTGGTGGACCCCTCATCTCGCTCCCTCCTGCCCTTTGACCATGACTTGCTGGGAGCCCACCTCGTCTGAGTGCCTTCACTACTTGCAATTGAGACATTTTTTACATTTTTTAGATACTTGTACAAATATGGTCTTCATCAGAAGAAAACCTCTTCTACATTCTCACCACAAAAATCAGCATTTGAACTTTGCAAATGAACATATAGACCAGCCTGATGCATTTTGGAAACAAGTTCTGTGGACCAATGAGGTTAAAACTTAACTTTTTGGCCGGAATGAGCAAAGGTACATTTGGAGAAGAAGGGGAGCAGAATTTAATGAAAAGAACCTCTGTCCAACTGTTAAGCATGGGGGTGGATCAATCATGCTTTGGGGTTGTATTGTGGCCAGTGGCACAGGGAACATCTCACGAGTAGAAAGAAAAATGGATTCAATAAAATTTACGCAAATTTTGGATGCTAACTTGATGCCGTCTGTGAAAAAGCTGAAGTTAAAGAGAAGATGGCTTCTACAAATGAATAATGACTCTAAACACACCTCGAAATCCACGTGGGATTACATCAAGAGGTGTAAACTGAAGGTTTTGCCATGGCCTTCACAATCTCCTCACCTCAACATAATTGAAAATCTATGGATAGACCTTAAAAGAGCAGTGCGTGACAGACAGCCCAGAAATCTCAAAGAACTGGAAGACTTTTGTAAGGAAGAATGGGCAAAGATACCTCAAACAAGAATTGAAAGACTCTTGGCTGGCTACAAAAAGCGTTTACAAGCTGTGATACTTTCCAAAGGGGGCAGTACAAGATATTAACTCTGCAGGGTGCCCAAACTTTTGCAGATGCCATTATTTTGTCTTCTGTTATTTTGAAAGTGTAAATGATGGAAATAAAATCAAACTTTTGTTGACATATTATAAGAATGTCTAATCTGTAATTTGCTGCCTTTTGGAGATTTTTCCATCTTTCCTTGGCTTCTTTATGCACATTAATACAAATGTTTACATGGGGTGCCCAAACTTTTGATCCCGACTGTAAACTCAGTAGACCCCCTTTTCTGTCACATTAGTTACAATCACTACCTGCCGGCTAAGTACCGAGGGTCTATTGGACAGAGGATTGCAGTAATTGAAATTGCGGAGAGCAGGAGCAGGGGCAGGTTTTCTAGACAGGGCACATTGCCTGATGAAGTGCCCTTTACGGGCAAGAAATGCCTTGCTGTTGTGTCCCCAATAAACCTCATGAAGTACATCCATGCAGAATGGATCTTTCTTCCACTGTAACTGCGCCTGATGAGGATCCAATTTAACTTTTGCAATTTTGCTGCTGTTATCTCCAAAGAGGAAAGAGAGGGAGCTAGCTCCTCCCAGGGTTTATATGGGGGAGCCTAGCAGGGAGCCCATAGGTCACTCTTGGGATCACCTGGTCACTGATACCTCCTGGGTAACAATCACATGACATAAAACCCTTAAAGCAACAAGACATTTTATAATACATTACAATTAGTGTTGAGCGGCATAGGCCATATTCGAATTCGCGAATATTCGCGAATATATGGACGAATATTCGTCATATATTCGCGAATATTCGCATATTCGTTATACCCTCGTTTTATTTTCGCATATGCGAATATTCGCGTATGCGAAAATTAACATATACAAATTAACACATGCGGAAATTCGCATATGCGAAAATTAGCATATGCTAATTTTCGCATATGTGAATTTCCGCACGCCAGTCTCACACAGTAGTATTACAGCCTTCTTTACACCACACAAGCTGGAAGCAGAGAGGGATGATCACTGTGATGTGTACTGTGAAGAAAAAAAAAAAAAAAAAACGAATATTCGTAATTACGAATATATAGCGCTATATTCGCGAAATTCGCAAATTCGCGAATATGCGATATTCGCGAATAATATTCGAATTGCGAATATTCGCGAGCAACACTAATTACAATGCATAACACATGCGCCAGGGGGAAACAAGTACAAGGGAGCCCAGGGGACACTGAAGGGAGGCTGCCGGACAGGGCAGCAAGGGTACGGGGTAACACCTCCTGTACTGGGACACCACACTCTTATAAATATGAATGGTTGAGAATGATAAGAAGGGAGTATAGAATGTAAGAAGGAGTAGAGTGCACAAGATACATTGATAAAATATGACTGCTGGGCATTTGGAGTAATGTTTAAGAGGTGAGAATTATTACTATGTTTTTTTATTGTTTGTTTTTTGGGTGGGAGGGGAGGGAGGTAGAAAAGATGAAAAATACATATGTAACATGCAATGTTGTATTTGAATTGTAATGTTATTAATAGATTAATAAAAATGTTTAATGGAAAAAAAAATGCTCACAAAGTGGGACTGGGGTCAGAGTCAATGCTGACTTCTAGCCTGTTCTAAAAGCAAATGATTGAGCTATGGAAGAGGGGCTTTGTCTTAGAAATCATGTTTTCTTTTGCATTATGTAGATGGCCAGGTCACATATGTGTCACTTACCTGGAGGAAAGATAGCATCAGAATGCTCTATATGATGAAGAACAGCTGTTGAAGACAATAAGTTGATCTGAGCAATGTTTTACTGGGAAACCTTGTGTCCTGGAATATATTTGGCAACAGGAGGAGGTGAGTTCCTTTCTTTCTAAATTTATTTTTTTGTAAGAGGGGACCTGTGTACCTACAGAGGATACCTTTTTACCTACAGATCACCTACCTATGGGTGTACACCTATGTATCTATGTGAGGATTCCACGGGGGGGGGCTATCTACCTACAGGTGGAACCTATCTTGCTGCAGAGGGGCAACTATTTACCTACAGGAGCACTTATCTTCCTATATGGTGACCACCTGTCTATATACAAGGAACGACACCTATCCACCTAGAGGGGGCACCTATCTATCTACCTACAAAAGGGGGATTTATCTACCTACAGGGGGCACTAATCTTCCTGGAGGGGAAACCTATCTATCTATTAGGGGGCATCTACCTTCCTCCATGGGGACCTTACACCTGTTTACCTATAGAGGGCACAAGTCTACCGACATATGGCCTACCTGCCTACTGAGGGGGAAGCTGTGTATCTACTGGGGGACCTATCTGTGGTGAGCTACTGGGGTGCGATGTGAGGTGTAGGGGCAGATGGTGTTGTCCAGGGGTAGATGGTGTTAACCCCTTAGTGTTCGTGATGCCAGGGCGTGATTTGCCTATGTAACCACCTGAAGGTAATCCCGTTACTCCTAGGTTAGGCAGGGTTAAATAATGGTCCAAGGCCAGGTTAAGGTTAATGGTAGCTTTACTGAAGTTGAACAGGTCTAACGGTCTCTACAGGGCAGTAAAGTTCCCAGAGAGGTGACCAGTAACATGAAGGACCTTGCAGCTTGCTGGGACTTGCAGTAACTTGACAGACTCTAGCATAGCCACACTGACTATAACTGACTTGAGTTGACTGAAGATAGTGACAGCAGGCAAAGATGACTTGACTTATCGAGCTGTGGCTGCAATTTAGGCTTAAGGCCTCCAGATGTACTGGACACTGGCTCTGAGATGTCTGGACTGGACTTGACCTCAGGAGAAAGTGAAACACAAGAGAGAGATGTTAGTACCTCCACCTCTTATAAAAGGGGCTGAGCAAGGAGCCCATAGGCCACCTGCGGGTCACCTGGTCACCTGCTCTCTGGGTAACAAAACATATGACTTGAACATATGAAAACCCTTATCATATGACTAACAATCATGTGACCATATGAAAGGTCCTTTACCCTTAATATATAACTTATACACATTATGGAGGAACACTGCAGGCAAGCCCTGAGGACGTACAGGGACTCAACAAGACAGGACTGTAGGAGCATATCCCGTACTGGGACATCACATATCTACATACTGAGGGCACCTATATATATAATGGGGGCCCCCAATAAGTAGATATTGGCCTCCGGGTGGAAGATAGGTACTAGGTACAGCGGTTCCTCAACTCACAATGGCCTTAACTTACAATATTTTCAACATACAATAATCTATTTCTGGACCATTGTAGCTTAAAATCAGACTCAACATACAATACTACGAACAGTCCAGATCTGTGAAATATTATAAATGGCTGGAAGTACTGACCAATCAGAATAGGCATTTCACTAGGAAAACACCTGTATTACTCAAGTGTATGCACTGACTAATAACGCCTCCCTACAGTACAGGAAGGTACTATGTTCAGTACTACTCTTTACCTGTGCCACAGTTAACTGCTCCTTTGGACATGAGGTGCTGATGGCTCCATTTTACTTTTTTAGGACATTGTGTGTACTTACAGGATCCTGAAGAAACTGTTCTCTACATTGCTCCTTCTTATGTACTTTCTTTAGCTGTATTAGCTATTTACTTGTTTCTTTAATCCTCACTTTTTCCTATTTTTGGAAGACATTTCAGGGGCTTCAAAACCTATTACCAAGTTCACATAGAGTTATGGATTCAACATACAATGGTCATCCTGGAACCAATGAATATTGTAACTTGGGGGACCATTGGACACCCATCTATCTACAGGGTGACCTATCTATCTTCAAGAGGCCAATAACAATCGATTCCTTTCTTGGCATGATGGATGGCTACGGTATAGCATGCAACAGTATTTTTATTTGATTATCATTTATACCAATTGCCAAGTCTTTTATTTCCTTAAATTAAAAGTATATCTAGTACAGGAAAAAAGTCACATGAACTGTGATGTGCAGCTGACCAAATATTTGCAACTAGGCACACATGTTAGAGTCCATTTCACCTTTATAGGTAAAATTAATTTAAAGAGTACCTCTCATGATCTTGTTAAACTTTTATAATCCTTCCAGTTCACAGCCCCCATCATAATAAACCACCCCTTTTTATTATTTTTTAGTTTTCTACCTTGATATTGCTCAGATATTTTCTGCTCAGTCTCAGATTCACAGACTGGGAAGGGGCATTCCCCAGCAGGTGTGACATCATCTGAAGCTATACAGGGGAGAACTTCCTCCCTCACTCTGCTACACACAGCCCAGAGCAGTTCAGTGTGTGAGATGAGCTCTGATTGGATAAGGCTGCACACACACCCCTCAGCTTTTCCTGATTTTGGACTTCTGCCAGGCCAGCAGGAGTCCAAAGTCTGTCCAAAAGATCAGGGGAAATATGCTCTGGACAAGCAAGGAGACACCTAGTGGCAGCTTTTTTAAACACAAATAAAACATAGAAAACTTCATTTATTTTTTTTAAACAAAACACATTAGAAAGATTTTTATTTTACCATAAGGAATGCAATAGCAAAAATAGTTTTTAAAGAGAGTGCTCATTTAAGCAAAAACCTGGTAGCTCCATGGATATTGGGTGAACCCACCAGCCAACATTACACGCAAACCTGCTCTGGACAGTTCCTAACATGGACAGAGGTATCTGCAGAGAGCAGTGTAGTCGGACTGGAAAGAACTATACAACTTCGGCATCCTGGGACTTCTAGTATTCCTCATATATTACTGCGGTATGTATATACTATACATTGATGTCACATGACTAATGTTTAGGCTTTATCTTGTTTGCACTTGCACCTTAGATATAATTGCCAGCATTGCACATATATATATATATATAATGTACTCTTATTGTTGTCTTAGCAGTTTTATATACACATCTGATGAGGATTAGCAGTATTTTGCACATTCATTGTTTATTGTCCCAGGTATGCTGCCTGTCTGTGCCATATTTCTCCTTTTTAAATTGCACTATGTTTTTAATATTGTGAAATAAAGTTTATATTTTATATTTTCACATATAATTTCTTCCTTTGGGTTCATTATTGTTTGGAGTCTATAATAAGGCATATTTGCACACCTGTTTAAGGGTTGATCATTACATATATATTCACCATTATTTTTTACATAAATACCCAATTTAGGGCAATACTTTTATATATCTAATATTTATTGATCTTTTATACCCCACACAGTAGTGTCTTTTTTCATGTTTTTGTTGCATGATTAACTTCCTTTATAGTATACAGCAGCTGATAAGTACTGGAAGGATTAAGATTTTTACATAGAAGTAATCTACAAATCTGTTTAACTTTCTGCAGTGTGTGGCAGTTTTCAGGTCATACAGGACACACTAAAGTCACTTGTTTTACTCTGTGACTTATTATTTGGGTAATAAGAATGATTTACAACAGGCAGCACCTATTCCTTGCATGGCAGTGCAGCTGCTAGGTGTGAACCAGACCTTAGCATTTAGCTTGGACCTTCACCGGATGGCAGACCTGGATAAACAGACCCTTACTAAAAGTAGTTTAAAGGAGAACTGTGGCATAACATTTTCCATTTTCCCTGTGCTTGGGCTACAAAAACTAAAAAAAAAAAAAAACTTTAACTCACCTTCCTACGTTCCCCCTTTGCGCCGATTTCAGCGTCCCAATCCTCCAGTGTTGGTCTTCTTCCTGGTTCCTGGGCTCGGTGACTTACACTGTGCTCAGTGTATTGCCGGATGCAGCGATGTTCGCCTCAGCCACTGATAGGTTGAGCGCACTGTCATGAAAGGAGCCGGGGCAGCTGGGAGAAGGCGGGGCCCAGGCTCCTTACATGACAGAACGTTATGCATTAGTTAAAGATTTTTCTGGGCCATTAATCGCTAGTTGTCGGGGTGACAACACCAAGCACCCCCTCCAATCAGCTTTTTAGCGCCATCAATTATATTAGCCTTAAAATATTAAACATAGTTTCACATGGATAGTAATTTGAAGAATATAATTTTTTTAAAGTCATTCAAAAATTGCTGTATCTAATTTAAGAACTGTGAACATGTCTATGGGGGAGATTTATGAAAACCTGTCCACAGGAAAAGTAGCTGAGTTGCCCATCGCAACCAATCAGATCCCTATTTTCATTTATGAAAGGCCTCTGAAAAATGAAAGAAACAATCTGATTGGTTGCTATGGGCAACTCAGCAACTTTTCTTTTGTACAGGCTTTGATAAATCTCCCCCATAGTGGTTAAATAGTGGCCACGGAATGTTAATGTTTAACCCCTTAACGACGCAGGACGTATATTTACGTCCTGCGCCGGCTCCCGCGATATGAAGCGGGATCGTGCCGCGATCCCGCATCATATCGCGTCGGTCCCGGCGCTAATCAACGGCTGGGACCCGCGGCTAATACCACACATCGCCGATCGCGGAGATGTGCGGTATTAACCCTTTAGAAGCAGCGGTCAAAGCTGACCGCCGCTTCTAAAGTGAAACTGAAAGTGACACGGCTGCTCAGTCGGGCTGTTCGGGACCGCCGCGGTGAAATCGCGGCTTCCCGAACAGCTGACCGGACACCGGGAGGGCCCTTACCTGCCTCCCGGTGTCCGATCGGCGAATGACTGCTCCGTGCCTGATATCCAGGCAGGAGCAGTCAAGCGCCGATAACACTGATCACAGGCGTGTTAATACACGCCTGTGATCTGTGTAAGAGATCAGTGTGTGCAGTGTTATAGGTCCCTATGGGACCTATAACACTGCAAAAAAAATGTAAAAAAAAAGTGTTAATAAAGGTCATTTAACCCCTTCCCTAATAAAAGTTTGAATCACCCCCCTTTTCCCATAAAAAAAAATAAAACAGTTTAAAAAAAATAAAAAATAAACATATGTGGTATCGCCGCGTGCGTAAATGTCCGAACTATAAAAATATATCATTAATTGAGCCGTACGGTCAATGGCGTACGCGCAAAAAAATTCCAAAGTCCAAAAAAGCTTATTTTGGTCACTTTTTATACCATTAAAAAATGAATAAAAATTGATAAAAAAAAGTCCGATCAAAACAAAAATCATACCGATAAAAACTTCAGATCACGGCGCAAAAAATGAGTCCTCATACTGCCCTGTACGTGGAAAAATAAAAAAGTTATAGGGGTCAGAAGATGACATTTTTAAACGTATAAATTTTCCTGCATGTAGTTATGATTTTTTCCAGAAGTGCAACAAAATCAAACCTATATAAGTAGGGTATCATTTTAACCGTATGGACCTACAGAATAATGATAAGGTGTAATTTTTACCGAAATATGCACTGCGTAGAAACGGAAGCCCCCAAAAGTTACAAAATGGCGTTTTTTTTTTTTTCGATTTTGTCGCACAATGATTTTTTTTTTCCGTTTCGCCGTGCATTTTTGGGTAAAATGACTAATGTCACTGCAAAGTAGAATTGGTGACGCAAAAAATAAGCCATAATCTGGATTTTTAGGTGGAAAATTGAAAGGGTTAAGATTTTTAAAAGGTAAGGAGGAAAAAACGAAAGTGCAAAAACGGAAAAACCCTGAGTCCTTAAGGGGTTAAAGGCCCAGATTATTGTCAGTCTACTTTTAGTAGTCACATAAATTACTATAACGTGAAGCCTGATGTATTCTATCATACGTACAGCTGTTCTGCATTGTTTGCATTGTTTAAGTGTTTGTATTTTAACTCTCCTCATAGCTTATTTCATTGTAGATAATTTACCAGTTTTCACTGCAGATACTTAAAGTATTTAACATTTTAAAGCTATTTTATGACACTGCAAACAAAATGCCAAGGAATATCTGTATTATACACAATGATAAGGTGAATGTTAGTCTCCAATATTTCTGCAGATTATGGCAAAATTGGTACTTATATAGTATAATCCTCTTCTCTAATACCAGATGAATTACAAATACAAGTGCCTTTTTAGCCGCAGGTGGGCTATAATCCTTGTTGAGGATGATTGTTCTAAATATGTTTGGAACTTTTATATTCTTCCTGTACATAATACGAAGAAAAGAAAGGTCCAGTGCAGAAGTGTGCAAACAGGATACTAAACTTTATGGTTTAAAAGCCGGTATATTACAGGAAAAGGGGCATGTTTCAAGTGCTGATATACACTCTTAGTCGTACATAAGAGTTGTACATATGTCATCTTATTCATCTTTTTCTACCTTTGCCTATGATCTTATACTATATTGAGGCTGTGTTATTAAACATTGTATTTAGACTACATCATCCATTGGTTTTGTATGTTTCCATATATTTTCTGATAAGGTGCTCTCTGATATGTTTTTCTACTGTTGTTTTACTGTGATGTTATGTTTCTTTTTATCAGAATGTGGATGTAAGGGCTTTACATGTGGGCCTTTCAGGTGTATTGGTTGCACCTGTGGAACTCATATGTCCCTCCATATAAGAGTGTTTTTTTCACCATTGTTTTTATGTATGACTAAGAGTGCATATCAGCACTTGAAACATGTCACTCTCCCTGTAATATATCAGCTTTTAAACAATAAAATGTAGTTTCTGGTTTGCACACTTCTGCGCTTGACCTTCCTGTTCTTCGTATTGTGTATATGCTGTGCCGCCATGCATTAGTCCGGGTCGCAGTCGGGTCTCTAAGGTGAGCTGGAGTGAATCTGTCTCTGTGCACTTCCTCTACATAAATACAGAAGTGAGTGACTGTGATGCAGTGAGTACTGTTAAAGAATAAATCCAAAATCTCCTTCACCAACAACCCGATATGTCATCGGTAAAGTCAAAAAACACAAGTATCTACTCCCATGATCAGGAGACTTGCAACAAATGCTTTCGCAATCAGGAGACTTACTAAATCCAGGTAAGTACAGATTCTAAAGGGTAAGTATGGGGTGTGGGGGAATGAGGGGGACAGGGAAGGAGGGCCTAGTGAAATGTAAGGCCTGTGGTGGACGGCCACTACCTTATAAATCCTAGTGCTATGTGCCCTGTCCTACCCCTATCCCTAGGCGGAGTAGAACATCCTTATAAGGAAGGCCCGCTCTGAAAGCTACCCCTCCCACTCCTTCCAGTGCCCTATGGTACAGACAAAAAGGAGACTCCCTATCTCTCTCAAGAGTCCCTGTCTGACTGGATTGGGATGGGAGAAGGGTAGAATATGGCCTATTGCCAACAGTAGGTCTGCTATGATAATAAGCCATATCCTGTAATCACCCACATAGAGAAGATCTCTCATTAATGTGTATATCATAAGTCATGCTCAGGGTGTACAAATAATAAGCAAATAGCGAGTATTGGTATTCTGGTTAGCATGGAAGTATACATATGACCTATAAACCAGATCTCATAATATACACAATTATGATATATATATATATATATATATATATATGTATATATAAAATCCACAAAAAGGACCGCACACCTAAAGGATGTTTGCTGGTGCAAGCTGGTCGGGCCTGGGTCAGGGGCCCCACAGATAACCAGTTCAACAAAACAGCAGCACACCGGAATAGATGAAAGCGTGTCAGGCTTTATTCATCAGATGGCACGACGTTTCAACCGTCTCACACGGTCTTTGTCAAGCAACTAACGTGTGCAAGTGCTCACATTATATAGGGGTGATACATGTGCAATAGTTTTGCATAATTAATTAGATTACAATATCAAAACAATGTAAGATGCAATGATCGCAAACAGATACAAAACAAACATGGGTAAAATACACATTAAGACGCCCTAAGGGCGATATACTATACAGTGCTAGTGTCACAGTTGCTTAATACAGTGTGTATAATATCAAAATATCACATAAAAACATTGCAGAAGGAGGAGTCGAGGAAGGTCTTGGCACTGCCTACTCACCAATTCATTATCACAAATGTAAACATACACCACGAGGAACGCAGTGGTTGCTTCTGTTTCTCTGTATGGAACCAGGCCGGAACATGCGCGTCAACATGCGCATAACAAATGCGCATGCGCACAAGCAAGGCGCATCTAAGTGTAATCAGATGCCAGATCATCTGGCGCATGCGTACACACACAGGGCTGTTACACAGCACCATTTTAAGTAAGGGAATTCACATCTTTTCCCAAATCATGCTCGTGCGCATGCGCATTTGTTATGCGCATGTTGACACGCATTGCGCGTCTTTTCATCCTTTGGGCACCCAGTGCGCCTGTGCGAGATACTAATGTCACATGAGCATCACATGACCGGAGTTTTTCTTCCGGCCTGGTTCCATACAGAGAAACGGAAGCAACCACTGCGTTCCTCGTGGTGTATGTTTACATTTGTGATAATGAATTGGTGAGTAGGCAGTGCCAAGACATCCCTTGACTCCTCCTTCTGCATTGTTTTTATGTGATATTTTGATATTATACACACTGTATTAAGCAACTGTGACACTAGCACTGAATAGTATATCGCTCTTAGGGCGTCTTAATGTGTATTTTACCTATGTTTGTTTTGTATCTGTTTGCAATCACTGCATTTTACATTGTTTTGATATTGTAATCTAATTAATTATGCAAAACTATTGCACATATATCACCCCTATATAATGTGAGCACTTGCACATGTTACTTGCTTGACAAAGACCGTGTGAGATGGTTGAAACTTCGTGCCATCTGATGAATAAAGCCTGACACGCTTTCATCTATTCCGGTGTGCTGCTGTTTTGTTGAACTATATATATATATATATATATATATATATATATATATATATATATGCAGGTATTCTGGTTAAAGTAGATGCACACAGATGACAAAAAAAAACAGATCTCCTAATATAGATGGTTATGATAATTTATCAAATTGTGTAACACAGATATAGAACTTCACCAAATAATGAGGGTATCATAGGCATGTGGGTATATGTAGCTCAGACACATGATATGCCCCAACAATCAAATATACATTGCCAGAATGTACAACAAATTAGCTAGTAGTTATATGTACTTATCTGGACCAGGTAAGATAAACAGAACACAGAGTTCTCTGCTGAATCACGAGCACAGTGCTCTCTGCTGACATCTCTGTCCATTTTAGGAACTATCAAGAGCAGCATATGTTTGCTATGGGGATTTTCTCCTACTCTGGACAGTTCCTAAAATAGACAGAGATGTCAGCAGAGAGCACTGTGCTCGTGATGTCAGCAGAGAGCACTGTGTTCCAAAAAGAAAAACATTTCCTTAGTAGTATTCAACAGCTAATAAGTACTAGAAGAATTAAGATTTTTCAATAGTAGTAATTTACAAATCTGTTTAACTTTCTGGCACCAGTTGATTTAAAAAAAAAAACCTTTCCACCGGAGTACCCCTTTAATGTCTATTCTACGTATAACAAAATCACAATGTTTACATGTAACAATGAAAAAAATAAATTATTTTATACATACTATTATGTTGGGGTAATTATGGGTAATTTTTTAAATTTTAATCTGTAGAGATTGATAAAGCGGTTGCTTATGTGTTTTGTGGCACCTTGCTCTTTGGTTTGTGCCCATATTATGTTTCTATGAACTAGTTAAAGGGGTATTCCAGGCAAACACTTTTTTTTATATATCAACTGACTCCGGAAAGTTAAACAGACTTGTAAATTAGGGATAGTATGTAAAAAGTAAATGGGGCTCAAAGGTCAAAGATATCTGGTTTAAAATAATTAGTATTTATTAAAGGGGTAGTCCAGTGGTGAAAAACTTATCCCCTATCCTAAGGATAGGGGATAAGTTTGAGATCGCGGGGGGTCCGACCGCTGGGGCCCCCTGCGATCTCTCTGTACGGGGTCCTGGCTCTCCGCCGAGATAGCGGGTGTCGACCCCCGCACGAGGCGGCGGCCGACACGCCCCCTCAATACATCTCAATGGCAGAGCCGGAGATTGCCGAAGACAGCGCTTCGGCTCTGCCATAGACTTGTATTGAGGGGGCGTGTCGGCCGCCGCCTCGTGCGGAGGTCGACACGCCCCCTTCCCGCGGGCTGTCGGGGCTCCGTACAGGAGATCGCAGGGGGCCCCAGCGGTCGGACCCCCCCGCGATCTGCAACTTATCCCCTATCCTTAGGATAGGGGATAAGTTGCTCACCACTGAGTCACCACTGGATATCTCCTTTAATATAGAATGATAATAGATCAAATAGGGAATGTACAGGGCCCTTGTACTCCCCTAATTAATTTAATTAAATACACAATAATAAAATATAATAATACCAATAACAACTATAAAAATAATAATAATCTGCGACTTGAGCCTGTAATATCAATATAGCAATCTAATAATCCTGTCGAACAACGCAATGCAAATGTTCATTCAATTGTTCCTATTCTCAGTGATCTTCAATATAAAGCAGATAAAATGTAGCAGCTACAGATATACAGTTAGTCAATTGATGCAATAGTACTGTATCTATCCAGACAGTGGCAGCTCGATCCCACCGATACAATGTGGCGCTTGGTGAACAGTGAATCGGTCACTAAAGATCACTCCTTAAGCATCTCTGTATATACCACACATCAAAAATGTCATATCAAATCAGCCAGTTGGCAATAAGCTCCATACAATGCTCACCACTCCCGGGATGTCACGGATCTCCCTTCAGTGTAGTCCTGTGTGCCGGCTGTATAGAGTCTTTCGCCCGGTGACTTGCCTCAGTCAGGGATCGCACTGCTGGAGTCTCGGCCAACTCCTAAGAACGCAGCACTTGGTGGTGGGCACCGTTTGGGGGGACTGCAGCGCTGTCAAGCGGAGTCCCTTGGTCGGACCAGCTGGAAATGGTGGCAGTCAGCAAGCTTCAAGTCCTTATTGTGGATAGCCCGATTGGCTTTTCACTTGCAATTAATATAGCGGCTGGATGCGGTATGCTGAGTGAATATCCCGGTGGCGTTCCTCGTGCACAGGTCGCGCGCTCGGGAGATAGCGCACTGTAATAGATGCCTTGGATCTGACGGATGATCGCTATTAATCTCAGGCAAGTGTTCTATATTATCAGGCTCAATATCGCATATTTAAAATCGCTGGACGCGTTTTAAAACCATCCTCGTTTTTTTCTTCAGCACGTTCCGCTGCTGAAGAAAAAACCGAGGATGGTTTTGAAACGCGTTCTCCCGAGCGCGCGACCTGTGCACGAGGAACGCCGCCGGGATATTCACTCAGCATACCGCATCCAGCCGCTATATTAATTGCAAGTGAAAAGCCAATCGGGCTATCCACAATAAGGACTTGAAGCTTGCTGACTGCCACCATTCCCAGCTGGTTGCTATAGATTAGATTGCTATATTGATATTACAGGCTCAAGTCGCAGATTATTATTATTTTTATAGTTGTTATTGGTATTATTATATTTTATTATTGTGCATTTAATTAAATTAATTAGGGGAGTACAAGGGCCCTGTACATTCCCTATTTGATCTATTATCATTTTATATTAATAAATACTAATTATTTTAAACCAGATATCTTTGACCTTTGAGCCCCATTTACTTTTTACATACTGTCCCTATTTTTATACACCGTGGGTATAGGTGTTTGTTGGGTTGCTCGGGTCTTTAGTGACGGTCAGACAGACAGGAGCCTCTCCATTGTGTCTATATTAGATTTGTAAATTACTTCTATTAAAAAATCTTAATCCTTCCGATAGTTATTAGCTTCTGAAGTTTTCTGTCTAACTGCTCAATGATGATCTCACGTCCCGGGAGCTGTGCATGATGGGAGAATATCCCCATAGGAGCTGGTCAGCTCCCGGGATGTGAGTCATCAGAAAGCAGTTAGACAAAAAACAGCAACTCAACTTCAGAAGCTAATAACTATTGGAAGGATTAAGATTTTTTAATAGAAGTAATTTACAAATCTGTTTAACTTTCTGGAGCCAGTTGATATATAAAAAAAGTTTTGGCCTTGAATACCCCTTTAAGATTTGTCCATGTTTAAGTAAAACTGTGAAAAATAAAAGGTTTTCAATGGCGTAAGATAAAATTGTCATTGGTAAAAGAAATGGCCTACTCTAACCTAATTCTCTTACCAATCCAATATTATTTTATGTAGGGATCCCATTATTCTTTGGAAAATCACTGTCTGGCATGTATTTTTTCTCTTGATGAATAGCAATGTCATAATAACATAAGATATAGATTCATTTGGAGGGCTAAGATGTTGATGGCAGGGTGGGTGGCTCAGAAATCATGTTTTCATTTTTATGAAAAGATTCAAACAGAAAATATGAGATCAAAAGTTATTCTCTCTTTATTGTATTTGTACAACCATCTACAGCACAGAAACATTGCTTCTTATTCCAGACCCACCCAATTATGGCTTTCAGAGGAGCCATGTGAACAGGGGCTGGAGAACCACCTATACAAAAGGACATTATTTCAGTTTGAAGACGTGACTCCTATTTAAAACATAATCCTGATTACCCTTTTAGTCAATTATTTTGTAACATCCAGTGGTAGAATGGAGCAGAAGATAGCTCAATCTTCACAGCTGCTTGTTTGACACAAAGGAGTGAGAGTTAAAAAGCCCGCAAGCTGCTTATAGTGTTTCACTTCATGTAGTGAAGGACCCTCTTCACAAACAGTTTCCTGCCTATAGCCCGTAATGTTCTCCCAATTGAAACTTCCAATAGCCAATGCTAACAGAATTCCACACCGTAAATTAAAATGAAATACTCCTCAATGTTCTATTGTTGGAAAGGCTATTTGAGGTTGCCTTGCATAAATCATAAAGGTACACTGAAGAAACCCATGAATAAAGTCATGCTAGAGAAGACTGACCCACTGTATCTCTATTGACCTCAAACACATTTGTACCAGCTTTAGCATGGAATTGGAAACTGTCAGTAAATCCATGACAAAAAACAAGAGTATGGAGAAAACAAATGGAGAACATGTAGTTAATCTGGCATTGCTCCCATTAAGCACGCCCAAACCGGAACTTCACATCATGACCACCATATCAGTGCTAGCATGAATGGCACATATGGCACCTCTAACTCAATGATGCTGGGCCAGTGTACATATAAAATCTTTACAGCTTTATTTCCTTTTTTGCATAAACATTCCATAAGAAAATAGCAGCTAATAAAAGCCCATTTAAGCACAGGAGATATGTATGAAAACATACTGGTTTAATGTGTCTCCATTGATATAGTAGACCCTATACCTTGCATTACAAGTGACAACATGAAGTATGGTAATCAGTGTATAGCCTGATATCTAAGTAATGGTACTGTGAACCATGAAACTGGGATTTATCATACTGGTATTCCTTTGTACTGTATGTACTTCTTTATGGTCAATAACCAGGAAGTGACGCAACCCCAGAGGAGGTGACCTGTAGCGTCTTTTAAGGTGTGGATTTTTTTTCTCTCTTTTTTTGATTACATTTTTCTTTTAATCTTTCTCCCATCCTATATATTCCATCCTATTAATTGTGAATAGGGACAAGTACTCCAATTAGGTAGGGGCAGCAGGCAAGGGTGGAGGTGTTAAGGGCTTGGTCCAAGATTTCAGTTATTTTCACACAATACCTAAAAATCGATGCATTTTGTTGTGATACTTGTTGAAGAAGGGGCCACCTGAGACAATTAGGGATTGGTGCAGGAGTTGTAAAAAACAGCACAGGCCTTGCTGTTTCCCAAGATCGGCAAGTGCGACAAATCCTAAGCTGGTTCACTTGCTAACACAGGACTCTAAGTCACTTGCTCTGGATGCCTGGATGAGCGAGCGCTAGCTGTTGCTGTAGGCCACAGGCACCTTTAGGCTACACTGGAAGCAGAGCCTGACCTCTGCCATGGCACAGGCAGTGACATCACTCGTCATCACCCCCTGCACCGAAGTGGAGAACAAAGGAGAAGGTTCAGCTGCAGCTTAGTGCAGGAAGGGAGGTGTGTGTATATATATAAAAATTTTAGCACAAATGGGGGACTATCTGCCTACTAGGGAAGGGGGGGGGGATACCTGGATAATAGGAGACTCCCTGCCTACTGTGGGACATACCTGGCTAACGGGAGAACTACCTGACTACTGGGGGACATACCTGCCTACTAGGGAACTACCTACCTAATAAAGAAATACCTGCATACAAGGGGACATTCTTGCCTAATAGGGGATGTACCTGCCTTCTGGGAAAACTACCTATCTCGTGAGGAATATAACTACCTAATGGAAACTTTTCTGCTTAATGAAGGACATACCTGCCTATGGGGGAAAATACCTGCTTAGTGAGAAACATATCTGCTTACTGGGGGAACAACCTGCTTAATGGGGGGGGGGGGGGTTGTACCTGCCTACTAGGGGAAGTATCTACCCAAGGCAGTGATTCCCAACCGGGTTGCCCCGGCACACTGGGGTGCCTTTCCGCACTGCCCGGGTGCCGCAGGATTTTGCCGTGAAATTATATATATTTTTTTAATGTCCTGCCCCGACCTGCGCATCTATGACTCACGGTGCCGTAAGGGTGAGGGGAAGCCTGTGTGCGCACCAGCACACAGCGCCCCCCAGTGTCCCTCTCCCCCTTGCGGTACTCTGCTATAACAAGAAGATACCGTGGAACTGCAAGCTGTGCCAGATTCCTGTGCCGGCTTGCTTAAGGTACTGTAACCTTTCCACCCCTCTGTTACCCCTTCTCAACCCTGTCCAAACCCACCCCCCCCCGTCACTCATGTCCACCCTTCTGTCATCCATGACCGCCTTGTCCACCCCCTGTCCATCCCAGTCACTCATGGTCACCCATGTCCACCCCCCCATCACTCATGTCCACCCTCCTGTCATCCATGTCCACCTTGTCCACCTCCCTGTTCACCCTCATGTCACCCATGTCCACCCTCCTGTCACACATGTCCACCCTCCTGTCACCCATATCCACCCTCCTGTCACCCATGTCCGCCTTGTCCACCTCTCTGTCCACCCCCCTGTCACCCATGTCCACCCTCCTGTCATCCATGTCCGCCTTGTCCACCTCCCTGTCTACCCTCCTGTCACCCATGTCCACCCTCCTGTCACCCATGTCCGCCTTGTCCACCTCCCTGTCTACCCTCCTGTCACCCATGTCCACCCTCCTGTCACCCATGTCCACCCCCCTGTCATCCATGTCCACCCCCCCTGTCACCCATGTCCACCCTCCTGTCATCCATTGCCCCCTGTCCATCCCTGTCACTCATGTCCACCCTCCTGTCATCCATGTCAACCTTGTCCACCCCCTGTCATCCATGTCCATGTCCACCCCCCCTCTCACCCATGTCCACCCTCCTGTAATCCATGTCCGCCTTGTCCACCTCCCTGTCCATCCCAGTCACCAATGTCCACCCTCCATTGCCCATGTCCACCCTCCTGTCATCCATGTCTGCCTTTTCCACCTCCCTGTCACCCATGTCCACCCTCCTGTCATCCATGTGCACCTTTTCCACCCCCTGTCCATCCCTGTCACCCATGCCCACACCCCATCATCCATGTCCACCCTCCTGTCATCCATGTCCACCCCCTCCTGTCACCCATGTCCACCCTCCTGTCACCCATGTCCACCCTCCCTGTCACCCATGTCCACCTTCCTGTCACCCATGTCCACCCTCCTGTCATCCATGGCCCCATGTCCACCTTCCTTTCATCCATGACCACCCTCCTGTCATCTGTGTCCACTTTGTCCACCCCCCCCATCCATCCCTGTCACCCATGTCCGCCTTTTCCACCTCCCTGTCACCCATGTCCACCCTCCTGTCATCCATGGGCGCCCTGTCCATCCCTGTCACCCATGCCCACACCCCATCACCCATGTCCACCCTGCTGTCATCCATGTCCACCCCCTCCTGTCATCCATGTCCACCCTCCTGTCACCCATGTCCACCCTCCCTGTCACCCATGTCCACCTTCCTGTCACCCATGTCCACCTTCCTGTCATCCATGGCCCCATGTCCACCTTCCGGTCATTCATGACCACCCTCCTGTCATCCATGTCCACCTTGTCCACCCCCCCGTCCATCCTTGTCACCCATGTCCACCCTCCTGTCATCCATGTCACCCATGTCCACCCCTCCTGTCATCCATGTCCACCCTCCTGTCACCCATGTCCACCCTCCCTGTCACCCATGTCCACCCTCCTGACATCCATAGCCCCATGTCCGCCCTCCTGTCATCCATTTCCACCTTGTCCACCCCCCCGTCCATCCCTGTCACCCATGTCCACCTCCCCTCCCCCAAGTCCACCCTCCTGTCATCCATGTCCACCCTCCTGTCACCCAAGTCCACCCTCCCTGTCACCCATGTCCACCTTCCTGTCACCCATGTCCACCCTCCTGTCATCCATGGCCCCATGTCCAGCTTCCTGTCATCCATGACCACCCTCCGGTCATCCATGTCCACCTTGTCCACCCACCGTCCATCCTGTCACCCATGTCCACCCTCCTGTCATCCATGTCCCCCCATGTCCACCCCTCCTGTCACCCATGTCCACTCTCCTGTCACCCATGTCCACCCTCCCTGTCACCCATGTCCACCCTCCTGTCATCCATGGCCCCATGTCCAGCTTCCTGTCATCCATGACCACCCTCCTGTCATCCATGTCCACCTTGTCCACCCCCTGTCCATCCTGTCACCCATGTCCACCCTCCTGTCATCCATGTCACCCATGTCCACCCCTCCTGTCACCCATGTCCACCCTCCCCGTCACCCATGTCCACCCTCCTGTCATCCATAGCCCCAAGTCCACCCTCCTGTCATCCATGTCCAGCCCCCTGTCACCCATGTCCACCCTCCTGTCATCCTTTCCACCCCCCCTGTCACCCATATCCACCCTCCTGTCATCCATGTCCGCCTTGTCCACCCCTGTCCATCCCTGTCACCCAAGTCCATGTCCACCCTCATGTCATCCATGTCCGCCTTGTCCACCCCACTGTCCTTCCCTGTCACCCATGTTCACCCCCCCCGTCCACCCCCCAGTCTACTCCCACAGTCTACCCTGTCACCCATGTCCACCCCCCTATTCACCCCCCTATTCACCCCTCTGTCCCTTTGTCACCCCAGTCCACCCCTCTCTGTCCCTCCTGTTCCCCCCTCTTTTACCCCCTTGTCATCCTTGTCCACCCCTCTAACCCCCTGGCTCCCATGTCCACCCTTCCATCATCCATGCCCCCCCCCCCCCCCACGTATCCAACCCTCTGTCACCCCTGTCACGCATGCTCACCCTACATTTTCCACCCCTCGGACCACATCCTTGTCCACCCCCTATTCCCCCCTCTGTCCCTTTGTCACCCCTGTCCACCCCTCTGTTACCACCTTGTCACTCCTATCCCCCCTCTGTCACCCCTTATGCCCTCCTGTCACCCATGTTCACTCTTCTACACCCATCTGTCACCCATGTGCACTCCTCTAAACCCCTCTGTCACCCACCTACACCCCCCTGTCACCCATGTCCACCTTCCTGTCACCCATGTCCACCCTCCTGTCATCCATGGCCCCATGTCCACCTTCCTTTCATCCATGACCACCCTCCTGTCATCTGTGTCCACTTTGTCCACCCCCCCCCCATCCATCCCTGTCACCCATGTCCGCCTTTTCCACCTCCCTGTCACCCATGTCCACTCTCCTGTCATCCATGGGCGCCCTGTCCATCCCTGTCACCCATGCCCACACCCCATCACCCATGTCCACCCTGCTGTCATCCATGTCACTCTTCTACACCCATCTGTCACCCATGTGCACTCCTCTAAACCCCTCTGTCACCCACCTACACCCCTCTGTCACCCATGTACACTCCTCTACACCCCTCTGTCACCCATGTACACTCCTCTACACCCCTCTGTCACCCATGCACACCCATCTATCACCCATATACACTACTCTACACCCCTCTGTCACTCATCTATCACCCATGTACACCCCTCTGTCACCCATGTATCACCCATGTACACCCCTCGGTCACCCCCCTACACCACTCTGTCACCCCCCCCCCCCTACACCCATGTACACTCCTCTACACCCCCCTGTCACCCATGTACACCCATCTGTCACCCATATACACTCCTCTAAACCCCTCTGTCACTCATCTATCACCCATGTACACCCCTCTGTCACCCATGTACACTACTCTATACCCCTCTGTCACCCCCCTACACCCTCTTTCACCCATGTACACTCCTCTACACCCCTCAGTCACTCATGTACACTCATCTACACCCCTCTGTCACCCATGTACACCCCTCTGTCACCCATGTACACTCCTCTACACCCCTCTGTCACTCCTCTACACCCCTGTCACCCCCCTACACCACTCTGTCATCCCCTACACCCCTCTGTCACCCATGTACACTCACTCCTCTACACTCCTCTGCCCCCTTTTACTCCTCTACACCCATCTGTCCTGAGGCATTAATACAGTTTGTGGACCTATAGACTGGCAACTTGTGTAGAGGTAGGGAGGGTACTGGAGGAAGCCTAAGATGTTTGTCCTGCCGATTCTGAAAAGATTAGTGATGGCTGGAAGATATCATCATGGTGGTCTGGGCAAGTTTAAAAAGAAAAGGATAGTGAATGACTCCGGGACGGGCCCCCGGGTCTCTCAGAGAGGAACATTCCGGTGATCGTCGGGGGTCCAAGCACTCAGACCCCCCTATCATCAGCTACTTTAAAAAAAAGTTTCTTTTTGCTGAATTTCTCTGTGCCAGGGAGCGGATTTTAAGGTGACGCTGGTTTTCACCAGAGCCCGCCGCAAAGCGGGATGGTCCTGCTACGGCAGGCAGCAACCAAGTCATTACCCCTGGCATGACTCGCCCATACAGGTAGCTGGGATGTGGTGTGGCACAAAAGGGAACAGGCAAGACAAGGTCAAGGTAGCAGTAGATCAGGGCAGGTGGCACAGGTGCAGGGTCAGGTAACGGAACAAGGATAAGGAACACGGATATCAGGAACACAGTATGCTTTCACTAGGGCAAAAGGCAAAAAAGATCCGGAAGGGAAACAAGGGAGGAGCAAGTACTTAAAGACAGGGTGCAGGTGTAGACACTTAATTAAATGAGTACTGGCCTTTTAAATGTAAGAGCTCCGGCAAGCACGCACCCTAGTAGGCGGGGACACGCACACTGGGGCTGCGAGGACAGGAAAACCAGGGAGGTGAGTGACGGGCTGAAATTTGCATGCAGGCACATCCCACGATGCGAATCCCAGCCCAGCCAGCAGCGGGGACATGACAAGAGAGCGCTCACGGCCAGCGTGCCTGACCGGAGCGCAGATGTTACCGAGGGTAGAAAGGTTTTTGGACTCTAGCTCTCATGTAGACCTGCTCTCTGGAATCACCCAGAGTTCCCTTCTGGGAGAAATAATCCTCCTTGTCAGTGAAAAGAAAAATATATACAGTGGGGATCAAAAGTTTGGGCACCCCAGATAAAAATTTGGATTAATGTGCATAAAGAAGCCAAGGAAAGATTAAAAAATCTCCAAAAGGCATCAAATTACAGATTAGACATTCTTATAATATGTCAACAAAAGTTAGATTTTATTTCCATCATTTACACTTTCAAAATAACAGAAAACAAAAAAATGGCAAAAGTTTGGGCACCCTGCAGAATTTATAGCATGCACTGCCCCCTTTGCAAAGCTGAGACCTGCCAGTGTCATGGATTGTTCTCAATCATCATCTGGGAAGACCAGGTGAGGTCACTCTCAAAGGTTTTAAATGCCCAGACTCATCTGACCTTGCCCCAACAATCAGCACCATGATTGACCATCACAACGCTGGAGAAGGCTATAAGAAAATAGCAAAACGTTTTCAGATGTCAATATCCTCTGTTCGGAATGTAATTAAGAAATGGCAGTCATCAGGAACAGTGGAAGTTAAAGCAAGATCTGGAAGACCAAGAAAAATATCAGACAGAACAGCTGGCAGGATTGTGAGAAAAACTATTCAAAACCCACGTTTGACTGCACAGTCCCTCCAGAAAGATCTGCCAGACACTGGAGTTGTGGTACACTATTCCACTATAAAGAGATACTTGTACAAATATGGTCTTCATGGAAGAGTCATCAGAAGAAAACCTCTTCTATGTCCTCAACACAAAAATCAGCGTTTGAACTTTGCAAATGAACATATAGACAAGCCTGATGCATTTTGGAAATAAGTTCTGTAGACCGATGAGGTTAAAATTAAACTTTTAAGCCGGAATGAGCAAAGGTATGTTTGGAGAAAAAGGGGAACAGAATTTAATGAAAAGAACCTCTGTCCAACTGTTAAGCATGGGGGTGGATCAATCATGCTTTGGGGTTGTATTGCAGCCAGTGGCACAGGGAACATCTCATGAGTAGAAGGAAACATGGGTTCAATAAAATTTCAGCAAATTTTGGATGCTAACTTGATGCCATCTGTGAAAAAGCTGAAGTTAAAGAGAGGATGGTTCTACAAATGGATAATGATCCTAAACACACCTCGAAATCCACGGGGGATTACATCAAGAGGCGTAGACTGAAGGTTTTGCCATGGCCTTCACAATCTCCTGACCTCAACATAATTGAAAATCTATGGATAGACCTTAAAAGAGCAGTGCGTGACAGACAGGACAGAAATCTCAAAGAACTGAGAGACTTTTGTAAGGAAGAATGGGCAAAGATACCTCAAACAAGAATTGAAAGACTCTTGGCTGGCTACAAAAAGCATTTACAAACTGTGGTACTTGCCAAAGGGGGCAGTACAAGATATTAACTCTGCAAGGTGCACAAACTTTTGCAGACACCATTTTTTTTTCAGTTATTTTGAAAGTGTAAATGATAGAAATAAAATCTAACTTTTGTTGACATATTATAAGAATTAGAGATAAGCAAATTGAACTTGACGAACCCGAAAAATTCGATTTGCAACGAATACAAATATCGCCGCGATTCTATCGCACGAATCTCTTCATTAAACTCCATTTTACAGCGTTCCAGGCTATTGTAGAGTTAAGATGGCAGATCCACATGTGAGTACATGGGGCAGGGGATTATGGGAGGGCGGGAAACAGCGGAGGGAATGAAGGTAGGCGGGCTGACCCTGAATCACATGTGAGATGCAGCCTATCAGTGTTCACTGACCCCTGTGATGTCACAGCCCCTATATAATCGGCGGCCATCTTGCCTCTCTTCATTTCATCTATGCACTCAGATGGAGAGGACGGGACTGTGTGTGTGTGAATAGCTCATACCACAGCGTTACACTGCAACTGCTAGTCACATCAGCATTAGGGAAAGGCAGGAGTGCAGAGTACTTTGCTGTTACACTGAGAAGGATCATTGATTGCTAAACCTCCTATTCACGTTATTGAGCATTGCAGCAGAGAGGGGCAGATAGCTGTCAGCTGCCTCATACAGATCTCCAAGCTGCCTGAACTTTCTGAAGCATCTTATCTCCTCATTTTTCAGCCCAATTGAGTTTATTTTTATTTGCTCCACAAAACTTCTGCTGCTCAGAATTGTGTGACAGAGTGCAATTTAGGGTTTAATCCCTGGATTTTTTTTTTGATGGTGCTGCACTGTTGGGTCCTGCTGCTGTTCAGAAATAAGTCATATTCGTGTGGACTTTAGTGCCTTTTTACCATTTTTCACCTGTTACTCTGTCTCTGTGATAAATTCAGTGTTATACCACACGTTATACACCTGCCAGTGTATGAAAGAAAAAATTTTTTTTCCTGAGTACAAATACGCTTTTTCAGTGGTCTTATCATTGCAAAGGGCCTACATACAAGCAAATAGCGTACCATATACTCCCTTTTTTTCTGTCTCTGTGCTAAATTCAGTGTTATACCACACATTATACACCTGCCGGTGTATTAAAGAAAATTATTTTTTTCCTGAGTACAAATACGCTTTTTCAGTGGCCTTATCATTGCAAAGGGCCTACATACATGCAAATAGCGTAAAGTATACCACCTTTTTTTCTGTCTCTGTGCTAAATTAAGTGTTATATCACACGTTATACACCTGCCGGTGTATTAAAGAATTTTTTTTTTCCTGAGTACAAATACGCTTAGCAGTGGCCTTATCATTGCAAAGGGCCTAAATACAAGCAAATAGCGTACCATATACCACCTTTTTTTCTGTCTCTGTGCTAAATTAAGTGTAATACCACACGTTATACACCTGCCGGTGTATTAAAGAAAAAAAAGGTTTTCCTGTGTAAAAATACGCTTAACAGTGGCCTTATCCTTGCAAAGGGCCTAAATTCAAGCAAATAGTGTACTATTTAGTACCTGTATTTCTATCTTATACCACACGTTATACACCTGCCAGTGTATTAAAGAAAAAAAAGGTTTTCCTGCGTAAAAATACGCTTTTTCAGTGGCCTTATCATTGCAAAGGGCCTAAATCAAGCAAATAGCATACCATATACCACCTTTTTTTCTCTCTCTGTGCTAAATTAAGTGTTATACCACACGTTATACACCTGCCGGTATATTAAAGAAAAAAAAGTTTTTCCTGCGTACAAATACACTTAACAGTGCGCTCATCATTGCAAAGGGCATACATACAACCAAGTAGTGTGGACCCATCTCTCCTCGTCAATTGGTTTGCACACTCATCCCCATCATCACAAGCGACATCTGAAAACCCCAGTCAAGAGTCGGTGGGTTCCTCAGACACAACCCTCAGTTGGCATGGCCCGGGAGCAGTCCCCGAAACCCCATTGCCTTTGTCCTATGCTGTTCCCTCTCCCAAAGAAGTATCTCATGCTTTGGGTTCAGCTCCACTATTTAGCGAGGACGATGTGAGAATGTGAGGAGACGGCAAGGCAGCCAAGTAGTGATGCGGAGAGTGACGTGGGAGGCAGTGTTTCAATTGTTTAGGGTCCTGAGGCAGACACTGTTGTGGAACACGAGGAGGACATCAGTGACGTGCACACATCTTTTGATGATGATGAAGCCGATCGCAATTGGGAGCCGGGTGCAGAAGCCGGGGCTTCATCAGGAGAAGAGATTTGCTCTTTGTCTATGAGGCAGCAAGGCGGTAGTACGGTTGGCAATCAGCGTGCTGGTGGCAGTAGTGGAAATTCAGGAGCCAAACATGCCAGGGGGAGACCACCTGCTTTGCGGCAAGCTACCATTCAGGGAGGTAGTGGAACAGGGGTTCCTGGAGACGGTGCCAATAGCAGTGAAATAGTGCGAACTGCGGGTGGGAAAATCAGCTACTCTGCAGTGTGGTTGTTCTTCATAAAGAATCCGGAGGACCTTAGCGTAGTCACATGCAAAATCTGGGGGACAAGTATGCTCCTAATCTGGGGGACATCTATGCTGCCTACTCTGGGGGACATCTATGCTGCCTAATCTGGGTGACATATATGCTGCCTAATGTGGGTGACATCTATGCTGCCTAATCTGGGTGACATCTATGCTGCCTAATCTGGAGGATAAGTATGCTCCTAATCTGGGGGACATCTATGCTGCCTACTCTGGGGGACATCTATGCTGCCTAATCTGGGTGACATCTATGCTGCCTAATCTGGGTGACATCTATGCTGCCTACTCTGGGGGACAAGTATGCTCCTAATCTGGGGGACATCTATGCTGCCTAATCTGGGTGACAACTATGCTCCTAATCTGGGGGACATCTATGCTGCCTAATCTGGGGGACAAGTATGCTCCTTATCTGGGGGACATCTATGCTGCCTAATCTGGGTGACATCTATGCTGCCTACTCTGGGGGACAAGTATGCTCCTAATCTGGGGGACATCTATGCTGCCTAATCTGGGTGACATCTATGCTGCCTACTCTGGGGGACAAGTATGCTCCTAATCTGGGGGACAAGTATGCTGCCTAATCTGGGTGACATCTATGCTGCCCAATCTGGGGGACAAGTATGCTCCTAATCTGGGGGACATCTATGCTGCCTACTCTGGGGGACATCTATGCTGCCTAATCTGGGTGACATCTATGCTGCCTAATCTGGGTGACATCTATGCTGCCTAATGTGGGTGACATCTATGCTGCCTAATCTGGGTGACATCTATGCTGCCTAATCTGGAGGACAAGTATGCTCCTAATCTGGGGGACATCTATGCTGCCTACTCTGGGGGACATCTATGCTGCCTAATCTGGGTGACATCTATGCTGCCTAATCTGGGTGACATCTATGCTGCCTACTCTGGGGGACAAGAATGCTCCTAATCTGGGGGACATCTATGCTGCCTAATCTGGGGGACATCTATGCTGCCTAATCTGGGGGACATCTATGCTGCCTAATCTGGGTGACATCTATGCTGCCTAATCTGGGGGACAACTATGCTCCTAAACTGGGGGACATCTATGCTGCCTAATCTGGGGGACAAGTATGCTCCTAATCTGGGGGACATCTATGCTGCCTAATCTGGGATCTGGGTGACATCTATGCTGCCTAATCTGGGTGACAACTATGCTCCTAATCTGGGGGACATCTATGCTGCCTAATCTGGGTGACATCTATGCTGCCTAATCTGGGGGACATCTATGCTGCCTACTCTGGGTGACATCTATGCTGCCTAATCTGGGGGACAACTATGGTCCTAATCTGGGGGACATCTATGCTGCCTAATCTGGGGGACAACTTTGCTCCTAATATGGGGAAAACTGAAGCTTCTGGCCTTGGGCCTATAATTTTTTTGAAGTTTAGCAGAAGCTAAATACATGCTTAATGCAAATGTCAACATTGATCTTTAAATGTAAGGGGTTATGAAACCCTCTTGGGTACTGCGAATGACTGCTCCAGACTCACTCTGTGTCTTTCTCAAACTACTTGCCTCCCTGGTGCCTCAGGCCTTGGGCCTATAATTTTTTGAAGTTTAGCAGTAGCTAAATACATGCTTAATGCAAATGTAAACATTGATCTTTAAATGTAAGGGGTTATGAAAACCTCTTGGGTACTGCAAATGCATGCTCCAGACTCATTCTGTGTCTTTCAGGAACTACTTGCCTCCCTGGTGCCTCTGGCCTTGGGCCTTAAATTTTTGGATGTTTAGCAGTAGCTAAATACATGCTTAATGCAAATTTCAACAATGATCGTTAAATTCTCGGCGCTCTGCCAGGGCCTTCTCCTACCCCGCCTGGGCCAATTCGAGGACCTCACTAACCAACTCACTAACTAATCCAATCGCTTATAGCGACGGGCGGTGTGTACAAAGGGCAGGGACTTAATAAACGCCAGCTTATGACCCTCACTTACTGGTAATTCCTCGTTTTAAGATTAAATAATTGCAATCACAGATCCCTATCACGAACTGGTTTCAGCGTGCAACACGCACCTGTCCTTGAAAGATAGAGAGACGCTAATCCGTTCAGTGGAGCGCTAGTGCGGCCCAGGACATCTGAGGCCATAACACACCTGTTATTGCTCGATCTCGCAATTGATCGGGCAAGGTAAGGGATTATTAAAGCCTCTTGGTTACTGCTGAGGCCTACTCCTGACTGGTGCAATGTATGGGCTAATTAAACACTCTTGGGTAGTGTTATTGTTAAATTTACTGGTAATTTTATCAGTAATAAAATAGAATTTTGCAGAATGCTAACCGTTACACAACAGAATGCTTGTTGCGTGTGATTTTTTAATGAAAAAAAAAAAATAAATAGATGGAGAGGGATTAACTCTGCTTAATCATTTTTGGCGATTAGAATCCTTTTGCCATCTGATTTTTTGGAGACAGATGCACTTACACACATGTAATAATTTTTTTAACCAAATTTCAAACATTATGTGGTTTATTACTTTTGAGAAGAATGTCTTTGGGTGGTCCACCATCCTGCATTATAGAGTCTTCTGAACTGCTGTATATGCGCTTGTTTTTTTTTTTTAAAAAAAGGTATTTTGTCCGACAATTTCTATAAAATTTTGCGGTTTTTTGGGGTGGATTGTGAATCCCGGGTGATGGGTGTGTAGTGTGTACTCATGCATCAGTCAACTCCAGTCTGTGTCCATTAGGCAATATATGGGTTACTGATGCAGCAGAGGTGGGGCCTTGGTCTTGGAATTTCAATTATTTAAAAAAATTGGAACATATTGTGTGGTTTATTATATTATAGAAGAATGTCATTGGGTGGTCCACCGTCCTGCATTATAGAGTCTTCTGAACTGCTGTATATGCGCTTGTTTTAACAAAAAGGTATTTTGTCAGACAATTTCAAAAAATTTGCGTTTTTTTGGGGTGGATTGTGAAGCCCGCGTGTGTACTCGTGCATCAGCCAACTCCAGTCTGTGTCCTTCAGGCAATCTATGGGTTACTGATGCAGCTGAGGTGGGGCCTGGGTCTAGGAATTTCAATAAAAAAAAAAAAAAATCAACAATTGTGTGGTTCATTATTTTTGAGAAGAAAGTCTTTGGGTGGTCCACCGTCCTGCCTTATAGAGTATTCTGAAATGTTGGATATGCGCTTGTGCTTACACAAAGTTGTAAATTAAAAAAAAAAATTTATACAATTTTGCTGATTTTCGGGCGGATTGTGAAGCCCTGTGTGTACTGGTGCATCAGCCAACTCCAGGCTGTGTCCTTCAAGCAATAAATTGGTTCCTGATGCCGCAGAGGTGGGGCCTGGGTCTGGGAATTTTACATTTTTGGATTGCGGGTGCTACAAAAAAAGATGGACACACCCTAATCCGTTCAGTGGAGCGCGCTGCGGCCCCGGACATCTGAGGGCATAACACACCTGTTATTGATCGATCTCAGGAAAAGGGGGGTTCATCATCGGGAGAAGAGAGTTGCAGGTTGCCCTTGAGTAAGCAAGGCGGTAGCACGGTTGGCAGTAAGCGTGGTGTGGCAGTAGTGGAAATTCTGGAGCCAAACGTGCCCGGGGGAGACCACCTGCTTCGCGGCAGCTTACCTTTCCGGGAGTTAGCGGGTTACCAGCACCGGTCGATGAAAGATAGAGACACGCTAATCCGTTCAGTGGAGCGCGCCTGCGGCCCCGGAAATCAGAGGGCATAACACACCTGGTATTGCTCGATCTCGCAATTCATCGTGCAAAGGTAGGGGGTTATTAAAGCCTCTTGGGTACTGCTGAGGCCTACTCTTGACTGCTCCTGGTGCAATGTATGGGGTAATTAAACACTCTTGGGTAGTGTTTTTTTTTTTTATATATTGATAATTTTATCAGTAATAAAATGGAATTTTCCAGAATGCTAATCATTACACAACGGAACGCTTGTTGCGTGTGATTTTTTAATAAAAAAAATAAATAAATACGGAGAGGAATTAACTCTGCTTCATCATTTTGGGTGAAAAAAGTCCTTTGGTGATCTGATCTTTTGGAGACCGATGCGCTTACACACATATTGAATCCGTTGTAAAAAAATTTCAAACATTGTGTGGTTTATTATTTTTGAGAAGAATGTCTTTGGGTGGTCCACCGTCCTGCATTATAGAGTCTTGTGAACTGTTGGATATGCGCTTGTTCTTACACAAAGGTATTTCTTTAAAAAATTTCTAAAATGTTGTTTTTTGGAGGGGATTGTGAAGCCCGGATGTGTACTGGTGCATCAGCCAACTTCAGGCTGTGTCCTTCAGGCAATATATGGGTTCCTGATGCCGCAGAGGTGGGGCCTGGGTCTGGAAATTTTTGGATAGCGGGTGCTACCAATGAGAAATCTTTGACAAAAATGTCATATATTGTGTTGTTTTTTGGGGGGGGATTGTGAAGCCCTGTTGTGTACTCTTGCATCAGCCAACTCCAGACTGTGTCATGCAGGCAATATATGGGTTACTGATGCCAAAGGGGTGAGGCCTGGTTCTGGAAATTTCAAATTTTTGGATAGCGGGTGCTACCAATGAGAAATCTTTGACAAAAATTTCATATATTGTGTTTGTTTTTGGGGGGATTGTGAAGCCCTGGTGTGTAGTGTACTAGTGCATCAGCCAACTCCACGCTGTGCCATTCAGCCACTAAATGGTCTCCTCTTGCTGCCAACATGTCCACGCTATGTCATTCAGTCACTATATGGTCTCCTGACACTGATGCCACCACCAGGCATTGTCATTGTGCTGCTGTGCAGCAGTGATTCTAAGAGCGATGCCGGTAATCTGCATGCTATTCTGAATAACAGTATTATTTCACTTCCCCAGCACACTCCATATGCGTTTTAGGACACAGCAAAGTGTTATATACCCCTATAGAGGCTGTATGTAGGCTAGAAATAGCCTGTTTTAACTTTTCGGGAAAATTCGGCTAATCGGCCGAATCAAATTTTTGAAAAGTTCGCTCATCTCTAATAAGAATGTCTAATCTGTAATTTGATGCCTTTTGGAGATTTTTCCATCTTTCCTTGGCTTCTTTATGCACATTAATACAAATGTTTACCTGGGGTGCCCAAACTTTTGATTCCCACTGTAGCTGTTGCTGGCCAGTTTCCTTATTTAGGTAAGCGTTGGTTAATGTCATGAGAACTTCATGGTAAATTTCCTTTAGATGAATGCCAGTTTCCACAGGTCTCACATGTGCACTCCCTTTGTATCTCATGACTGTCCACATTTGAGAACTTTGAGGGAACAGGTGCTCAGAGAGTATTTCTCTCTGCAATTTACAAAGTTCTTCAGGACAAATTGCCTAAGATCTCTAAGCTGTGGATCTTTTCAAAAGGGGAACAGCTACTGGGTGAGGTATGAGACCTGGAGGGTAGGCTGAAGGTTTTGGATGCAGTTCCATGCAAACATTGGTGAAAACCAACTTTATGATTCTTCATTGCAACTACAAGGGTTTTTAATAGGCCATCTACTCAATACCTCCTGCATAGGATGCTCTGCTCCCCAAAATGTTCTACTTTCACCACAAATTTTTGGTACAGCCTCTGGGGTGCACTAAAATGCAAGTCTTTTGGGATTCTATCTTGTATCCTTCACTATTGGAAACTACTTTTGCCATTGGAACCACTGGAGGTGATCTTCCATAGTATAACTCCTTCCACTCTGGAGGCATCAAGTGTCCGGGCACTTCCTCATCTTGTACATACCATTTTATTAGTGGAAAAAAGGTTACTATTTGGCTACTGGATTCACCCTGAGGTGGCTCAGATGCAAAATGTGATAGCTGACCTTAAAATGCTCCAATACGCTGACCATCTGGATGCGAACAGACACAAAGAGGCTTAAACTAAACATTCTTTACCAAGTGGAATACCTTCCTTACTGCTCACTTTTCTCAGTCTCATTTTTAACCCCTTAAGGACTCAGCCCATTTTGGCCTTAAAGGGGTATTCCAGGAAAAAGTTTTTTTTTTTTTATATCAACTGGCTCCAGAAAGTTAAAGAGATTTGTAAATTACTTCTATTAAAAAATCGTAATCCTTCTAGTAGTTATCAGCTGCTGAAGTTGAGTTGTTCTTTTCTGTCTGACAACAGTGCTCTCTGCTGACATCTCTGCTTGTCTTAAGAACTATCCAGAGTAGGAGCAAATCCCCATAGCAAACTCTAATGCTTCGGACAGTTCCTGAGACATGCAGAGGTGTCAGCAGAGAGCACTGCTGTCAGAAAGAAAAGAACAACTCAACTTCAGCAGCTGATAACTACTGGAAGGATTAAGATTATTTTAATAGAAGTAATTTACAAATTTGCGTATATAAAACTTTTAATACATTTTTTCTAAATTTTTTTGGGAATATGAGGTGACAAAAAAGCGGAAATTTAGGACTTTTTTAAAATCACGTTTACGCCGTTCACCATACGGGATCATTAACATTATATTTAGATAGTTTGGACATTTATGCATGCGGCAATACCAAATACGTTTATAATTTTTTTTTTTACACATTTTGTGGGTAAAATGATATAAAGTAACAATTTACATTTTTATTGGGGGAGGGGATTTTTCACATATTTAAAAAAATTTTTTACACTTTTTGGGGGTAAAATGGAAAAAAGTTACAATTAAAATTTTTATTTGGGAGGGGATTTTTCACATTTTTTTTCCATTTTTTTTAACGCTTTTTATGTCCGCAGTTATATACAGGATGTCAATGTAAGTCCTGGTACAACAAGTACCACCGCACCAGAATGTACATTTACATCCTGAATTATTAAGGGGTTAAGAAGGCCTCTGAAAAAATTAAAGAGTCACTAATTGGTTGCTTTGAGCAACTACACCACTTTACCTGTACACAGGTTTTGATAAATCTCCCAAATTGTGATTCCTTTCAAGTCCACAATAGGGTACTTAAAATCCAACAGATTTTTTGGAGGCCTTTGTGGCTGACAATGTATCCAAATGCTCCCTTATTGTCCCTGGTCTAGGCCTCCCTCTGCTTAGAAGATTATGATCCCATGTTCAACATTATTCTATTTCACACTCTCGTCATACATGTCTCGGTTTGTTCTTTTGTTCCTCTTTTTTTTCTTTCTCTTCTTATCCTGTGCTTCTGCCTTTTCCCCTTGTATCCTGATTTCCTTGTAACCCGGTACCCCCCCCCCCATGTTATGTGTTATGTATTCAATATATGTTTCAATATATGCAAATTGTGTTTGATTTTTGTTGGGTAATGCACCACTCATTATGTTCGTTTAAATTTTGTGTATTGAAAAATTTATAGCATGTGTTTCATGTGCCTTGAAAAATGCAAATAAAATGTAAAAGAATACAAGACAAAATAGCACAGTATGCAGGGCTATTTTGTCCGGGATAATAGCAGATACAATGACAGAGACCTGACAGATCACATTAAATTAAAAAGGGTCTTTGGGCACCCTTGGGATTTAGTAATACAGTTATATTCTTTGTTTTGCCCCTGTGTTGGAGCAGAACAACTCAGACAAATCGCAGCTTTTATGTAATAGTAAACATGGATTATAGCAGCTGCAAGTGTGCGCTAGCCTCAATCTATAGTGTGTATTTGCATTGCACATGATGTTGATTGCAATTAGCATAATCTTCAGTAAACTGCATCATGTATACATGTAGTGAATATGAATATTTAATATTTTAATTCTTTTAATGCATTTAAGGATCCTGCAATTATGTGTTCTGAGCGTATTGTTTGCATTTATCACATGGTTTAATGAACCTAACATTAGCATAAGTGAATTATAACAATTAACCAAGTAATTCCTCTATAATGTGTCAATGACAGAATCACTTTCCTGTTACCGTAATTGTGTAAATCAACGTTCATTCCTGTCTATGTCTATATTTGTATACAAATTATAAAATGCTAACAAATACACTTATAAATCAATGGTAATTTTACTTAAAAGTGCTTAGACTTTAAGTTCTAGTAAAAGAAACCTTTCAGTTCACATAAAAGTAATAAACTTTGTAATATATATATGCCTCAGTCAACTACACTATCTACCTGTATTTTCAAGTTATTGCGGGTGATACTGCTGTCAGTTTCCCTTAAATTTTTTGTACATTATCATGGGGGCCGCCATAATGGCTTCTATGGGAGAGATTTCTAGGCATGCTCTGTGACCAATAAAGAGGTCAATGTTCAAAGAGGGAAAGAGGGGGAGCTCTGACAATCAACTATTGTAAATAGATTGATCAAATCAATCTTATCTAATTACTAGTGTCCCCTTTTGCTGTAATCCTGCCTGTGACGATGAGGAAAAGACTGCTAAAAAGTTTTCTTTACAGAACAGGAATTGTCAGCTTATTATTAGGCTCAGTGTTAAATATGAAATCTTTAAAATGGAAAATTAAAACAATATCACAATTAACTCGATTTAGTTTGATTAAACTTCTCTGATCCCACACCATGCCTAGAGTAAAATTTCCCAAGGGGTATATCTATAATCCTTTGGGCCCTAAGTTTCAGGCCCTGAAGAGTGATATTCAGAAAATATATATAGTCATATAGGTGCAAAATACAGATGAACAGCCACTCATGTATACGCACATCATACTGTACGCTGAATGTACAAATATGTAGATATGCTGTGGTAATGGCAAAAACACAACTGCATATACACAGCAAGCGACATGAGCTCATATGCAGCAAAAAAAAAAGAACTAAATACACAGCTAGCAATAAAATAATTTTACAATATAGAATGACTCATAAGGAGACCTTACATTCTAACATGTTTTTCACTCTTGCTTTGTCATGGAAGCTGTAAAATTCTCTGTGCACTAAGCCCCCCCTACAGGAAAGTGCCATAGCCATACAGTCATGACCAAAAGAGAGTACACCCTCTTAGAATTATATGGTTATAGGTATAAGGAAATATTAAGAAAATCTGGTCCATATAATACCTCAAAATGTAGCAAATGCATCCTGAGATCAGACATCCTCAATGAATTGATCATCTGCAACCACTTCCACAAAAGCAGAAGTTTTAGCAGTTTGCTGGTCTAGAACATTTAGATGTGTTTTAAACACAATGCCAAGGAGGAAAGACATCAGCAATAATCTCAGCGAAGCAAATGTTGCTGCCCATAAATCTCTGAGGGGTTATAAGTATAAAGTGCATTATTCTACTGTAAGAAAATCCTTTACATGGATTGGATGTTCCAGCAAATCCAAAGGTCAGACCTTGCTTTGCTTAGAAAAACTACAAAAAGAGACCTAAAAAAACAGCTACAGCGACTCGCTACAGCTCAGACTCCATAAGTCTCAGTTGTAGATGTTCATGGCAGGATAAATAGAAAAGGAAGGTGTCATATACCATGGCAAAATATGTATTCATGTTGCATTGTGATTGCTTGTCATCTGTGATACATGTTCTGCAAAATTTCTATCGGTATGCACAACTGTGCATTTCAAAGAATCTAGCCTGTTGTGATCTAGCTGCCAGGAGACGACCATCTAAGCTATGGCTTCCAATGACCATTTGGGGGCAATTAACCTAACTGTGCTAATCAATGGACACTGCTTGCCTGGATGACAAATTTGACACCTTCCCAGACAAGCAGACTCCAAGGCCTGATGTCAATAGAGCAAAGGAATGTTTGGGACGTAGCTCCCTGTAGAAATGCCATATCTTCCAAATATTAGATATGGGGGTCAGGGAAGTACGTCCGCTGCCCCTATATTATACGGTTAGATTCTCCATCATACTACCTTTAAAATGAGTCCTCACATGACCCTTGTGTAATGATCCCTGCCTGAACTGTATGCACTGGGTAAATCATACACATTAAGGGGGTCATGTCAGGTACCCCTAGAAAGAGGATTTGATGGAGAACCCAAATATTAGAAGATTATTTGGGTGCCTGGTCCATGATAGAAGATAGAAGACATTTCCTATTCTTTGGGCATAAAGGTATCATAAGGGTGTGGCAACATCTACCTCTCCTCCTTGTCCTGCCCAGGGGCTGAAAATAGAGGTGTCTCTTGTCCATAGCAGGATATAAAACTGCAGACCTGGGGGGACTAGGGGCGCTTGCATGGGGGACGAGATCTAATTTTGGATGCCAGATGCCATTTCCTACCAGACCCCATGGGATAGAACTCTAACTTTTCTAAGTAAGGACTCTATGTTTTTCCCTTTTATTTTATTTTCTGTATGGTGAAACTTTGTCTTGTTAACATCTATTTTTACATGTACTGTGAATATTTTTCTTTCATAATAAATCATTAATTTATTAAGTACCGCCTTATGTCTGGTAAAACGGACGTACATTGCCCTTGAAGAGATTGAAGTTATAGTCTTAAATTTACTTTGGCTACATTATAGATTTGGATTAATCTTTTTCCTGTTTTTATATACTACTGGGGATAGTAGATTATATTTGGGAATTGTAGCATATCCAGATTGGATTGATAGCTTCCTGTCGGTTTGAAATTGACAGGTGGAGGCAGCGATACCTTTAAATTGGGTGGGGTAAGAGGGATTTTTTATCATTATTTTCGGTCTAGTGTAGACAAATAGTGATTTTAGAGATAACCCTTCCACCCGCACGTCTCGGCTTGTGACAAACTGGTGGCATAGCGGTGGGATATTTTACCAGATTTTAGTGTGCTAGATTTGCGAATCCAGGCACTAAAAGAAATTGTCCTCAATTTCCAAAGGCGGAACTCAGTACATTTAAATAAGTTTAACCACAACAGACCCCCCTCTTTGTTTTTCTGTCCTATCTTTTGTTTGGCTGAACTGCAAGATGGATTCATACCAAGCCCAGACCAGGAGTGCTCTGGAGCAGCTTTGCCGAGAACGACTGATCTCCTGTCGGGGGAAAAAAGAGGAACTTATGCAAGCATTGGAGGACTATGATACACAACAAGCTGCCCAGAGGGCCTGAAATACTGCTGCAGAAGGCAGGATTTCTGAGGAGATACCTGCACCTGTCCTCAATGATGCACCACGATCTACAGATCCCTTGGAATATTATTTGCAATCTGTTTTAAAATACGTGGACTCTACGGACATTAATGTGTGGCTGCAGCTAATTCACCAATATGAGGAGCGAGCAAAGTGGCAGGCTGAGAGAGAAAGAGAGGCCGCAGATCGCCAAGCCGCAGAACGCCAGGCTGAGAGAGAAGCTGCAGAACGCCAGGATGAGAGAGAGAGGAGTGGCAGGCGGCCAGAGAACATGAACTGAGACTGGCAGAGTTGGAAAGGGGGACTGCCTCCCCTATCACTGTTGGCACGAGAGACTCTTCTGCACCCAGACCCCGGGCAGAGAATTTCCCAACCCTGGACAATGATGGGGATCTGGACATTTTTCTGTGCAGTTTTGAAAAAGTTTGTCGCCAATTTCAGCTGCCACGAGACCAATGGGTAAAATATCTCACCCCTGGTCTCAGAGGTCCAGCACTGGAAGCATTTGCAACGCTACCAGCAGAATATGACCAGGACTATGATGCCAATAAGGTTGCCCTGCAGAAACGGTACAACCTTACCCCTGAGGTTTACCGAAAGAAATTCAGGACTTTGCAGAAGAAATCCACCGAAACTTACACTGCTCTTGTGGGAAACCTGACCACCGCATTTGGACAGTGGACCAAAGGGCTGGAGATTAACACCTTTGAAAGCCTGGTGGATCTAATCATCAAGGAGCAGTTTTTACAGCTGTGTCCTGCAGATGTACAGGAATGGCTGCTGGACCGGGAACCCAAAACAGCATTGGACGCTGGGGAGATGGCAGATTTCCACACCGCCAACCAGGCATCCACAGACCGGGTCAGAGGATTTATCAAAGGATGGAGGACCCCTGCACCACGACCTCCCATCACCCAGCCTACTGTGCCTTCTTATGCAACAGCTTCTACGCCAAGGAGAGTGGGAGCTGGTACCACTGCAATACCTGGGGATAACCGCAGATGTTATGCTTGCAACAAAATTGGGCACCTTAGTTCTACGTGCCCAGAGAGAAGAAGGCCTACACCATCTACTGTTGAAGGGCGCCCCTCAGGATTACCGCCTAGACCTTCCACTGGAGCTGGGCGTCCCTTAGGATTATCACCTTCTGTTTTGTTTGTTTCCCAAGCCAAGGACAGTACTAATGTGAATATGCAACCCGTCATTGTCAACGACAAGGTAACTGTTGGGCTTCGAGATACTGGGGCAGATGTAACTCTTGTGCGCCCAGAGCTAGTGAGCTCTGAGGATATTATTCCGGGAAAGACTTTAGCAGTGAGAGGAATTGGAGGAGTGCGTCCTGCAGTGCCAATGACACGGGTGTATTTGGACTGGGGAGCGGGGAAGGGTCTCAGAGATGTTGGGGTTGCTGATAACATTCCTACAAATGTATTACTGTAATAGTAATATTGATTTAGGTAGATTGTTATCTCAGTATGTGCCAGATGATACCTGTGAGAATGTGCCTAGTCTGTCTCCAAGTGAGAAAGGCCCAAGTGAGCATGTGTACCCGGCTTTGCCAAAGCCCGGGGAGATTGTCGTAGCAGGGAGGTCCTGTGAGAATGTGCCTAGAATGTCTCCCAGGGAGGTAGGGCAGAGAGAGTCTGTACCAGAGCCTGGGGTGCATGAGGTACGGTGTGAGAATGCCGGGGGGGCACCTGACTGTGAAGAAGGGCAGCGAGTGAGTGATTGTCTGTCTGTGTCAGGGACAACCCAGCCCCAAGATCCAGTACATACGGAGGCAGAGAGTGGGAGTGAGACAGGGGGCTTGAATGTAGCCGTGGTAACCCGTCAACAGTTGGCCAAGACTAAGGGGCAAGTACTGACTCAGGCTGCGGATTCGGTAAGGATGTCTGCAGGGGGGCCTCAGTACACCTTACCCCTCCCTATAGTAACTCAGGAGCTGGCTTCTGAACCGGAGTCCATTGAGGGCTCTGTGGTACAGAACTCAGAATTCCAGCAGGCCCAGCAGACAGATTCCACGTTAGAGAAGCTGAGGGACCAGGCTAGGCAGCTGTCCACGAACCCTGATAAGGAGCGGGTATACTGGGATCAAAGGAAATCGTACAGAGAGACTGTAGCTGAGGAGGGACAGGGTCTTTGGGTGACCAGGCACCAACATGTGGTGCCTATGAGATACAGGGACCAGTTACTGAGGGTGGCCCACGCCATCCCAATGGCTGGGCACATGGGAGTGCTGAGGACAAAGTCTCAGTTGTCACAGCATTTCTATTGGCCTGGTATGGGCGCAGATGTGGCCAACTACTGCCGCTCCTGCCCAGAATGTCAGAAGGTGGGGAAACCTGGGGAGGTGGGTAAGGCTCCCCTAATACCTCTCCCCATAGTGGGGGAACCATTTGAGAGGATAGCAGTGGATATAATAGGCCCCCTGGCTATCCCAAGTAGCTCTGGGAAAAGATATATCCTGACGGTAGTGGATTATGCCACTCGATACCCAGAGGCAGTGCATTGTCCTCTATCAGGGCCGACAAGGTTGCAGATGCTTTACTGAGCATCTTCTCCCGTGTGAGATTTCCCAAGGAGATGCTGACTGATCAAGGGCCTCAATTTACCTCTGATTTGATGCAGAGCCTTTGCCAGAAGGTTCAAGTGGAACATCTAGTCACCAGCCCCTATCACCCACAAACAAATGGCTTGTGTGAGAGATTTAATGGTACCTTGAAGCAAATGTTGAGAACATTTGTGGAGTCACATGGGAGGAACTGGGAACGATTCCTGCCGCATCTTCTATTTGCTTACAGGGAGGTGCCGCAGGAATACACTGGCTTCTCCCCATTTGAACTCCTCTATGGGCGTAGAGTGTGTGGCCCCTTGTCCCTAATTCGAGGGGAGTGGGAAGGAAAGTTAGGGTCCCCTGGAGCATCTGTGGTGGAGTATGTCATGCGGTTAAGAGACAATATGCAGGCTTTAATGGGCGAGGTGCGTGAAAATCTAAAAGCTGCCCAGTCTAAACAGAAGCAGTGGTAAGACCGGGATGCTCGGGAACGGGTGTATGAGGAGGGACAGCGAGTGCTTTTGCTGATACCGATGAGGCAAAACAAACTGCAGGCTGCCTGGGATGGCCCCTTCACTGTTCTGAAGAGGCTAAATGATGTCAATTATGTAGTTTCTTTAGACGTGAACCAAAAAAGGCAGAAAGTGTATCATGTCAATATGATGAAGCCCTTTTATGACCGGGAACCCTCAGTGTTGACAGTGTGTAGCTTGCCAGGGGAGGAACAGGAGCCTGATCCCCTTGTGGACTTGTTGGATGCTACAAGGGATTCAGGCGGCCTAGAAACTGCCCAGGTTAACCTACTGCTAGAGGATACTCAAAGGAGACACCTTTTTTCAGTGCTTAGGCCTTACCACAGTGTTTTCACTGGTAAGTCGGGTAGGACCCCCTTAGTGGCCCATCATGTTGACACTGGCGATCACCACCCCCTCAGACAGGCAGCATACAGGGTATCACTGGAGGTAAAAGCTGACATTAAGAGGGAGATAGAGGAAATGCTGGCGCTGGGTGTAATCAGGAAATCCCACAGCCCTTGGGCCTCTCCAGTAGTACTGGTCCCGAAGAAAGATAAGACCACTAGGTTTTGCGTGGATTACCGGCGGCTGAATCTGGTCACTGCATTTGATGCCTACCCTATGCCCCGCATAGATGCATTGCTGGACCAGCTAGCCGGGGCCAAGTACCTTAGTATAATGGATCTTAGCCGAGGGTACTGGCAAATACCAATGACGCCAGAGGCACAGGAGAGGTCTGCTTTCATTACCCCCTTTGGGCTGTTTGAGTTTCTAGTGATGCCCTTTGGAATGAAGAATGCCCCAGCCACCTTCCAGAGGTTGGTTAATCATCTGCTAGAGGGGCAGGAGTCACATGCTGTAGCATACTTGGATGATATAGCAGTGTTTAGCGATACCTGGGAGGAACACTTGCTACATTTGACCCAGGTCCTGGATCAAATATCCATTGCTGGTCTTACTATCCGACCAAATAAGTGTCAGCGGGGCATGACGGAGGTGCAATACTTGGGGCACCGAGTAGGTGGGGGAACACTCCGCCCAGAGCCCAGCAAGATAGAGGCCATCATGGCCTGGCCGATCCCGCAAACTAAAAAACAGGTGATGTCGTTCCTGGGTACGGCTGGATATTATAGGAAATTTGTGCCCCACTACAGTACCCTAGCCAAACCCTTAACGGACTTAACCAAGAAGGCCCTCCCACGAGTGGTTAAGTGGACCCGGGAATGTGAGGTGGCCTTTAACTCCTTAAAACAGGCCCTTACCGCTTCTCCTGTACTTCAGGCCCACAACTTCTGTTACGCCGAGCGCTCCGGGTCCCCGCTCCTCCCCGGAGCGCTCGCTTCACTCTCCCCGCGGCAGCGCTCCGGTCACGTCCTCTGACCCGGGGCGCTGCGATTCCGCTGCCAGCCGGGATGCGATTCGCGATGCGGGTAGCGCCCGCTCGCGATGCGCACCCCGGCTCCCCTACCTGACTCGCTCTCCGTCTGTTCTGTCCCGGCGCGCGCGGCCCCGCTCCCTAGGGCGCGCGCGCGCCGGGTCTCTGCGATTTAAAGGGCCACTGCGCCGCTGATTGGCGCAGTGGTTCCAATCAGTGTGTTCACCTGTGCACTTCCCTATATCACCTCACTTCCCCTGCACTCCCTTGCCGGATCTTGTTGCCTTAGTGCCAGTGAAAGCGTTCCTTGTGTGTTCCTTGCCTGTGTTTCCAGACCTTCTGCCGTTGCCCCTGACTACGATCCTTGCTGCCTGCCCCGACCTTCTGCTACGTCCGACCTTGCTTTTGCCTACTCCCTTGTACCGCGCCTATCTTCAGCAGCCAGAGAGGTGAGCCGTTGCTAGTGGATACGACCTGGTCACTACCGCCGCAGCAAGACCATCCCGCTTTGCGGCGGGCTCTGGTGAAAACCAGTAGTGGCTTAGAACCGGTCCACTAGCACGGTCCACGCCAATCCCTCTCTGGCACAGAGGATCCACTACCTGCCAGCCGGCATCGTGACAGTAGATCCGGCCATGGATCCCGCTGAAGTTCCTCTGCCAGTTGTCGCTGACCTCACCACGGTGGTCGCCCAGCAGTCACAACAGATAGCGCAACAAGGCCAACAGCTGTCTCAACTGACCGTTATGCTACAACAGTTACTACCACAGCTTCAGCAGTCATCTCCTCCGCCAGCTCCTGCACCTCCTCCGCAGCGAGTGGCCGCTCCTGGGATACGCTTATCCTTGCCGGATAAATTTGATGGGGACTCTAAGTTTTGCCGTGGCTTTCTTTCCCAATGTTCCCTGCATCTGGAGATGATGTCGGACCTGTTTCCCACTGAAAGGTCTAAGGTGGCTTTCGTAGTCTGCCTTCTGTCCGGAAAAGCCCTGTCATGGGCCACACCGCTCTGGGACCGCAATGACCCCGTCACTGCCTCTGTACACTCCTTCTTCTCGGAAATCCGAAGTGTCTTTGAGGAACCTGCCCGAGCCTCTTCTGCTGAGACTGCCCTGTTGAACCTGGTCCAGGGTAATTCTTCCGTTGGCGAGTATGCCGTACAATTCCGTACTCTTGCTTCAGAATTGTCCTGGAATAATGAGGCCCTCTGCGCGACCTTCAAAAAAGGCCTATCCAGCAACATTAAAGATGTTCTGGCCGCACGAGAAATTCCTGCTAATCTACATGAACTTATTCACCTAGCCACTCGCATTGACATGCGTTTTTCCGAAAGGCGTCAGGAACTCCGCCAAGATATGGACTCTGTTCGCACGAGGCGTTTCTTCTCCTCGGCTCCTCTCTCCTCTGGTCCCCTGCAATCTGTTCCTGTGCCTCCCGCCGTGGAGGCTATGCAGGTCGACCGGTCTCGCCTGACACCTCAAGAGAGGACACAACGCCGTATGGAGAACCTCTGCCTGTACTGTGCTAGTACCGAACACTTCCTGAGAGATTGTCCTATCCGTCCTCCCCGCCTGGAAAGACGTACGCTGACTCCGCACAAAGATGAGACAGTCCTTGATGTCTACTCTGCTTCTCCACGTCTTACTGTGCCTGTGCGGATGTCTGCCTCTGCCTTCTCCTTCTCTACAGTGGCCTTCTTGGACTCTGGATCTGCAGGAAATTTTATTTTGGCCTCTCTCGTCAACAGGTTCAACATCCCGGTGACCAGTCTCGCCAGACCCCTCTACATCAATTGTGTAAATAATGAAAGATTGGACTGTACCATACGTTTCCGCACGGAGCCCCTTCTTATGAGCATCGGATCTCATCATGAGAGGATTGAACTTTTTGTCCTCCCCAATTGCACCTCGGAAATTCTCCTTGGACTTCCCTGGCTTCAACTTCATTCCCCTACCCTGGATTGGTCCACTGGGGAGATCAAGAGTTGGGGGTCCTCTTGTTCCAAGAACTGTCTAAAACCGGTTCCCAGTAACCCTTGCCGTAACTCTGTGGTTCCTCCAGTAACCGGTCTCCCTAAGGCCTATATGGACTTCGCGGATGTTTTCTGCAAAAAACAAGCTGAGACTCTACCTCCTCACAGGCCTTATGATTGCCCTATCGACCTCCTCCCGGGCACTACTCCACCCCGGGGCAGAATTTATCCTCTCTCTGCCCCAGAGACTCTTGCCATGTCCGAATACGTCCAGGAGAATCTAAAAAAGGGCTTTATCCGTAAATCCTCCTCTCCTGCCGGAGCCGGATTTTTCTTTGTGTCCAAAAAAGATGGCTCCCTACGTCCATGCATTGACTACCGCGGTCTTAATAAAATCACGGTTAAGAACCGCTACCCCTTACCCCTCATCTCTGAACTCTTTGATCGCCTCCAAGGTGCCCACATCTTCACTAAATTGGACTTAAGAGGCGCCTATAACCTCATCCGCATCAGAGAGGGGGACGAGTGGAAAACGGCATTTAACACCAGAGATGGACACTTTGAGTATCTAGTCATGCCCTTTGGACTGTGCAACGCCCCTGCCGTCTTCCAAGACTTTGTCAATGAAATTTTTCGTGATCTGTTATACTCCTGTGTTGTTGTATATCTGGACGATATCCTAATTTTTTCTGCCAATCTAGAAGAACACCGCCAGCATGTCCGTATGGTTCTTCAGAGACTTCGTGACAACCAACTCTATGCCAAAATTGAGAAATGTCTGTTTGAATGCCAATCTCTTCCTTTTCTAGGATATTTGGTCTCTGGCCAGGGACTACAGATGGATCCAGACAAACTCTCTGCCGTCTTAGATTGGCCACGCCCCTCCGGACTCCGTGCTATCCAACGCTTTTTGGGGTTCGCCAATTATTACAGGCAATTTATTCCACATTTTTCTACCATTGTGGCTCCTATCGTGGCTTTAACCAAAAAAAAATGCTGATCCCAAGTCCTGGCCCCCTCAAGCAGAAGACGCCTTTAAACGACTCAAGTCTGCCTTTTCTTCGGCTCCCGTCCTCTCCAGACCTGACCCTTCCAAACCCTTCCTATTGGAGGTTGATGCCTCCTCAGTGGGAGCTGGAGCTGTTCTTCTACAAAAAAATTCTTCCGGGCATGCTGTCACTTGTGGTTTTTTCTCTAGGACCTTCTCTCCAGCGGAGAGGAACTACTCCATCGGGGATCGAGAGCTTCTAGCCATTAAATTAGCACTTGAGGAATGGAGGCATCTGCTGGAGGGATCAAGTTCTCCTGTTATTATCTACACCGACCACAAGAACCTCTCCTACCTCCAGTCTGCCCAACGGCTGAATCCTCGCCAGGCCCGGTGGTCTCTGTTTTTTGCCCGATTTAATTTTGAGATTCACTTTCGTCCTGCCGATAAGAACATTAGGGCCGATGCTCTCTCTCGTTCCTCGGATGCCTCAGAAGTTGAACTCTCTCCGCAACACATCATTCCACCTGACTGCCTGATCTCCACTTCTCCTGCCTCCATCAGGCAGACTCCTCCAGGAAAGACCTTTGTTTCTCCTCGCCAACGCCTCGGAATCCTCAAATGGGGTCACTCCTCCCATCTCGCAGGTCATGCGGGTATCAAGAAATCTGTGCAACTCATCTCCCGCTTCTATTGGTGGCCGACTCTGGAGACGGATGTTGTGGACTTTGTGCGAGCCTGCACTATCTGTGCCCGGGATAAGACTCCTCGCCAGAAGCCCGCTGGTTTTCTTCATCCTCTGCCTGTCCCCGAACAGCCTTGGTCTCTGATTGGTATGGATTTTATTACTGATTTACCCCCTTCCCGTGGCAACACTGTTATTTGGGTGGTCGTTGATCGATTCTCCAAGATGGCACATTTCATCCCTCTTCCTGGTCTTCCTTCTGCGCCTCAGTTGGCTAAACAATTTTTTGTACACATTTTTCGTCTTCACGGGTTGCCTACGCAGATTGTCTCGGATAGAGGCGTCCAATTCGTGTCTAAATTCTGGAGGGCTCTCTGTAAACAACTCAAGATTAAATTAAATTTTTCTTCTGCATATCATCCCCAGTCCAATGGACAAGTAGAAAGGATTAACCAGATCTTGGGTGATTATTTGCGACATTTTGTTTCCTCCCGCCAGGATGACTGGGCAGATCTCCTCCCATGGGCCGAATTCTCGTATAACTTCAGGGTCTCTGAGTCTTCCTCCAAATCCCCATTTTTCGTGGTGTACGGCCGTCACCCTCTTCCCCCCCTCCCTACTCCCTTGCCCTCTGGTCTGCCCGCTGTGGATGAAATTTCTCGTGACCTTTCCATCATATGGAGAGAGACCCAAAATTCTCTCTTACAGGCTTCATCACGCATGAAGAAGTTCGCGGATAAGAAAAGAAGAGCTCCCCCCGTTTTTTCCCCTGGAGACAAGGTATGGCTCTCCGCTAAATATGTCCGCTTCCGTGTCCCTAGCTACAAGTTGGGACCACGCTATCTTGGTCCTTTCAAAATTTTGTGTCAAATTAATCCTGTCTCTTATAAACTTCTTCTTCCTCCCTCTCTTCGTATCCCTAATGCCTTTCACGTCTCTCTTCTCAAACCACTCATCCTCAACCGTTTTTCTCCCAAATCTGTTCCTCCCACTCCTGTTTCCGGCTCCTCGGACATCTTCTCGGTCAAAGAAATTTTAGCTGCCAAAAAGGTCAGAGGGAAAAATTTTTTTTTAGTGGACTGGGAGGGTTGTGGTCCTGAAGAGAGATCCTGGGAACCTGAGGACAACATCCTAGACAAAAGTCTGCTCCTCAGGTTCTCAGGCTCTAAGAAGAGGGGGAGACCCAAGGGGGGGGGTACTGTTACGCCGAGCGCTCCGGGTCCCCGCTCCTCCCCGGAGCGCTCGCTTCACTCTCCCCGCGGCAGCGCTCCGGTCACGTCCTCTGACCCGGGGCGCTGCGATTCCGCTGCCAGCCGGGATGCGATTCGCGATGCGGGTAGCGCCCGCTCGCGATGCGCACCCCGGCTCCCCTACCTGACTCGCTCTCCGTCTGTTCTGTCCCGGCGCGCGCGGCCCCGCTCCCTAGGGCGCGCGCGCGCCGGGTCTCTGCGATTTAAAGGGCCACTGCGCCGCTGATTGGCGCAGTGGTTCCAATCAGTGTGTTCACCTGTGCACTTCCCTATATCACCTCACTTCCCCTGCACTCCCTTGCCGGATCTTGTTGCCTTAGTGCCAGTGAAAGCGTTCCTTGTGTGTTCCTTGCCTGTGTTTCCAGACCTTCTGCCGTTGCCCCTGACTACGATCCTTGCTGCCTGCCCCGACCTTCTGCTACGTCCGACCTTGCTTTTGCCTACTCCCTTGTACCGCGCCTATCTTCAGCAGCCAGAGAGGTGAGCCGTTGCTAGTGGATACGACCTGGTCACTACCGCCGCAGCAAGACCATCCCGCTTTGCGGCGGGCTCTGGTGAAAACCAGTAGTGGCTTAGAACCGGTCCACTAGCACGGTCCACGCCAATCCCTCTCTGGCACAGAGGATCCACTACCTGCCAGCCGGCATCGTGACAACTTCCACAGAAAGTTCATCGTTCAAACTGATGCCTCTAATTATGGGTTGGGAGCCGTCCTAAGTCAAGTGGATGAAAAGGGTGAAGAGCATCCTGTGGTATATTTAAGTAAGAAATTGTTGCTGCGGGAGGTGGCTTATGCCACTGTGGAAAAGGAGTGCCTCGCAATTGTGTGGGTCTTGCAAAAACTACAGCCCTACCTGTATGGACGGCAGTTTACCGTAATAACCGATCACAACCCCCTACATTGGCTACACAGGGTGGCCGGGACAAATGGAAAACTACTCAGATGGAGCTTGAATTTACCAGTATGAATTTACCATAAAACACAAAAAAGGGGTTATGCATGGAAATGCCAATGGATTGTCGCGTCAGGGGGAAGACTCAGCCTAAAACACAAGGTAGAGGCGTGTGAGCCTTCTCTCAGTGCGTCTCTTATTGGGGGGAGGTGTCATATACCATGGCAAAATATGTATTCATGTTGCATTGTGATTGCTTGTCATCTGTGACATGTTCTGCAAAATTTCTATCGGTATGCACAACTGTTAATTCCATTACACACCTATCTGCATTACTTAACATTTTAAAGAATCTAGCCTGTTGTGATCTAGCTGCCAAGAGACGACCGTCTAAGCTATGGCTTCCAGTGACCATTTGGGGGCAATTAACATAACTTTGCTAATCAATGGACACTGCTTGCCTGGATGGTAAATTTGACACCTTCCCAGACAAGCAGACTCCAAGGCCTGATGTCAATAGATCAAAGGAATGTTTGGGACGTAGCTCCCTGTAGAAATGCCATATCTTCCAAATATTAGATATGGGGGTCAGGGAAGTATGTCCGCAGCCCCTATATTATACGGTTAGATTCTCCATCATACTACCTTTAAAATGAGTCCTCACATGACCCTTGTGTATTGATCCCTGCCCGAACTGTATGCACTGGGTAAATCATACGAGATATAATTTTGGATGCCAGACGCCATTTCCTACCAGACCCCATGGGATAGAACTCCAACTTTTGTAAGTAAGGACTCTATGTTTTTCCCTTTTATTTTATTTTCTGTATGGAGAAACTTTGTCTTGTTAACATCTATTTTTACATGTACTGTGAATATTTTTCTTTCATAATAAATCATTCATTTATTAAGTACCGCCTTATGTCTGGTAAAACGGACGTACATTGTCCTTGAAGAGATTGAAGTTATAGTCTTAAATTTACTTTGGCTACATTATAGATTTGGATTAATCTTTTTCCTGTTTTTATATACTACTGGGGATAGTAGATTATATTTGGGAATTGCAGCATATCCAGATTGGATTGATAGCTTCCTGTCGGCTTGAAATTGACAGGTGGTGGCAGCGATAGCTTTGAATTGGGTGGGGGTAAGAGGGATTTTTTTATCATTATTTTCGGTCTAGTGTAGACAAATAGTGATTTAAGAGATAACCCTTCCACCCGCATGCCTCGGTTCGTGACAAAGGGTTAACAGAAGAGAGCCTCTTTTTCTAAAGAGAACATGGCAGAATGGCTTAAATTTGCAAAGTTGCATCTAAACAAACCACAGTACTAAAGTATAGATGGTTGCCCAAAATACATAGCACCATGTTTGGCGTGATCATTTAGGTTTGTAGTGCAGCCACAGGACCGGTCATCTTGAAGTCATTGAGTTGACCATGAACTTCTATATAAATCAAAGTATTCTAGAGTCGAATTTGAGGCCATTTATCCAACAGCTAAAGCTTGACTGACACTGGGTCATGCAACTGGACTATGATCCAAGCACACCAGCAAATCAACAACAGAATGACTGAAAAAGAAAAGAATCAAGGGATTGCAATGGCCCTGTCAAAGTCTAAATCTCATCTCATCTGAAATGCTGTGGCAAGACCTTAAATATGCACACTGGGAAATTTTATTATTATTATTCATTATAGAATGATGTAGAACATCTTTTCTCCTTACTTTTTTTTAACTTATGGGACAGGCATAGGTTTTCAGCCACATTGATTCTATATGCACATTGACATTTTCTAATGCTGCCCACATCCCCCACAAATCCCCTGAATTTGCACAGAGAGAGGGAGTAGAGTCTCATCACTCTAGTTACCCTAATTACCTGGTTAGACTCCAGAAGCCAACTGCTAAGACTTATATCATGTGCAGTTTTGATGCCTTTTCTGATACAAACCACATTTTTAGAGATATATTGTCATGAAGTGAAATTGATAAGACTTATAATCACAACTAAGATGTTTTATAAAGATATGAATTTTCAAAGTTATGTTTAGCTTTTCCTGCATTATGGTTTTATTCTTGCTGTGATTTTCCAGAAGGTAGTTGGGGCAGGGTTTAACCCCTTAAGGACCAGGCCCATTTTGGCCTTAAGGACCAGACCAATTTTATTTTTGCATTTTCGTTTTTTCCTCCTCGCCTTCTAAAAATCAACTCTCTTATATTTCCATCCACAGACTGATGAGGGCTTGTTTTTTGCGTCAACAATTGTACTTTGTAATTACATCACTTATTTTACCATAAAATGTATGGCGCAACCAAACAAATATTGTTTATGTGGGAAAATTGAAAAGAAAACCACAATTTAGCAAATTTTGGAAGGTTTTGTTTTTACGCTGTACACTTTATGGTAAAAATGACATGGTTTTTTTATTCTGTGGGTCAATATGATTAAAATGATACCCATGTTATATGCTTTTCTATAATTGTACCACTTAAAAAAAATCTCAAACCATTTTAGCAAAATTAGTATGTTTGAAATTGCCCTATTTTGTCCACCTATAACTTTCTCATTTTTCTGTATATGGGGTGATATGAGGGCTCGTTTTTTGTGCCATGATCTTTAGTTTTTATCAGTACCACTTTTGCCTAGGTTTTACTTTTTATACATTTTTTATACATTTTTTGGGGAATAAAATATGACAAAAAAAGCAGCAATTTTGGACTATTTATTATTATTTTTTTATGTTTACGCCATTCCCCGTACAGGATAATTAACAATATATTTTAATAGTTCAGACTTTTACACATGCGGCAATACCAAACATGTGTATTAATAATTTTTGGGGGGTAACATGGTAAAAACAGCCGTTTTACCTTTTTATTGGGTGAGAGGATTTTTAAAAATTTGTAACTTTTTTATTTAAAATTTTTTTACTTATTTTTTTTTTTTTTACACTTTAATAGTCCCCATTGGGGACTATTTATAGCAATCCTTTGATTACTAATACTGTTCAGTGCTATGCATAGGGCAAAGCACTGATCAGTATTATTGGCGATGTACTGCTCTGGTCTGCTCGATCTCAGACCAGAGCAGAAGACCCCGGGAGACAGCGGGAGATAGGTGAGGGGACCTCCGGCTGCAATGCTGGATAACCGGATCCCTGCAGCAGCGCTGCGGGCGATCCGATCATCCATTTAAAGTACAGCACTGCCTCAGATGCCATGATCTGTATTGATCACGGCATCTGAGGGGTTAATGGCTGATAGCAGCCGGGACCTGCCACGCATGACGCAAGCACTTTTCCGGTGCTCGCAGTCATGGCGGAGCGTAATTGTACGTCATGGTGTGTTAAGTACTACGGCACCATGACATACATTTACGTCCATTGTCATTAAGGGGTTAAAGAGGAAAACTATTTTTTCAAATCGACTCGTGCCAGAAAGTTAAACAGATTTGTAAATTACTTCTATTAAAAAATCTTAATCCTTCCAGTACGTTTAGGGGCTGTATACTACAGCCCCTAAACTACAGGAACTGTCCAGAGCAGCATATGTTTGCTATGGGGATTTTCTCCTGCTCTGGCCAGTTCCTAAAATGGACAGCAGAGGTCAGCAGAGAGCACCGTGCTTGTGATGTCAGCAGAGAGCACTGTGTTCCAAAAAAAAAACATTTCCTTAGTAGTATTCAACAGCTAATAAGTACTAGAAGAATTAAGATTTTTCAATAGTAGTAATTTACAAATCTGTTTAACTTTCTAGCACCAGTTGATTTAAAAAAAAATGTTTCCACCGGAGTACCCCTTTAACCCCTTAAGGACGCAGGACGTAAATGTACGTCCTGGTGAGGTGGTACTTAACTACGGCACCATGACATACATTTACGTCCATTGTCATTAAGGGGTTAAAGGGGAAAACTATTTTTTCAAATCGACTCGTGCCAGAAAGTTAAACAGATTTGTAAATTACTTCTATTAAAAAATCTTAATCCAAAAAGAAAAACATTTCCTCTGTAGTATACAGCCCTTAATAAGTACTGGAAGGATTAAGATTTTTTAATAGAAGTAATCTACAAATCTGTTTAACTTTCTGGCACCACTTGATCTAAAAAAAAAAAAAAAAAGTTTTCCACGGGAGTACCCCTTTTAACCCCTTAAGGACTCAGACAATTTAATTTTTACGTTTTCATTTTTTCCTCCTCGCCTTCTAAAAATCATAACTCTTTTATATTTTCATCCACAGACTAGTATGAGGGCTTGTTTTTTGCGCGACCAGTTGTCCTTTGTAATGACATCACTCATTATATCATAAAATGTATGGCGCAACCAAAAAACACTATTTTTGTGGGGAAATGAAAACGAAAAACGCAATTTTGCTAATTTTGAAAGGTTTTGTTTTCACGCCGTACAATTTATGGTAAAAATGACGTGTGTTCTTTATTCTGAGGGTCAATACGATTAAAATGATACCCATTATTACATACTTTTCTATTATTGTTGCGCTTAAAAAAAATCACAAACTTTTTAACCAAATTAGTACGTTTATAATCCCTTTATTTTGATGACCTCTAACTTTTTTATTTTTCCGTATAAGCGGCGGTATGGGGGCTCATTTTTTGCGCCATGATCTGTACTTTTTTTTGATACCACATTTGCATATGAAAAACTTTTAATACATTTTTTATAATTTTTTTTTTTAATAAAATGCATTACAAAAGTAGGAATTTTGGACTTTTATTTTTTTTTTTCGTTCACGCCGTTCACCGTACGGGATCATTAACATTTTATTTTAATAGGTCGGACATTTACGCACGCGGCGATACCAAATATGTCTATAAAAAATGTTTTTTACGCTTTTTGGGGGTAAAATAGGAAAAACGGACGTTTTACTTTTTTATTGGGGGAGGGGATTTTTACCTTTTTTTTTACTTTTACTTTTACATTTTTTTACATTTTTTTTACACTTGAATAGTCCCCATAGGGGACTATTCATAGCAATACCATGATTGCTAATACTGATCTGTTCTATGTATAGGACATAGAACAGATCAGTATTATCGGTCATCTCCTGCTCTGGTCTGCTCGATCACAGACCAGAGCAGGAGACGCCGGGAGCCGCACGGAGGAAGGAGAGGGGACCTCCGTGCGGCGTTATGAATGATCGGATCGCCGCTGCAGCGCTGCGGGCGATCCGATCATTCATTCAAATCGCGAACTGCCGCAGATGGCGGGATCTGTATTGATCCCGGCACCTGAGGGGTTAATGGCGGACGCCCGCGAGATCGCGGGCGTCGGCCATTGCCGGCGGGTCCCTGGCTGCGATCAGCAGCCGGGATCAGCCGCGCATGACACGGGCATCGCTCCGATGCCCGCGGTTATGCATGGGACGTAAATGTACGTCCTGGTGCGTTAAGTACCACCTCACCAGGACGTACATTTACGTCCTGCGTCCTTAAGGGGTTAAAGAGTACCTGTCAACAAATAAAACTTTTAATATAGCATTCCTTGTTGTTACGCCGAGCGCTCCGGGTCCCTGCTCCTCCCCGGAGCGCTCGCGGCGTTCACCTCCATGCAGCGCCCCGGTCAGACCCGCTGACCGGGAGCGCTGCATTAGTGTCTCCGGCGGGGATGCGACCCGCGTAGCGGGACGCGCCCGCCCGCGGCTCGCATCCCAATCTCCTCACCTCACGCGGCCTCGCTCCCTAGGGCGCGCGCTCTGGCTCTCTGAGATTTAAAGGGCCAGTGCGCCATTGATTGGCGCCTGGCCCAATCAGTACCTCCACCTGTGTCCTTCTTATAAAAACCCACTTCCCCTTCCTGGTATCGCCGGATCTTGTTGTCTAGTGCCAGTGAAAGCGTTTTGTGTATGTTCCAAGCCAGTGTTCCAGACCCTCTGCTGTTGCCCCTGACTACGATCCTTGCTGCCTGCCCTGACCTTCTGCTACGTCCGACCTTGCTCTTGCCTTGTCCCTTGTACCGCGCCTGTCTCAGCCGTCAGCTGGGGTTGAGTCGCTATCGGGTGGAACGACCTGGGGGTTATCTGCCGCTGCAAGTCCATCCCGCTTTGCAGCGGGCTCTGGTGAAAACCAGTAACCCCTTAGACTCCGTTTCCCTGGTACGGCTCACGTCATCACCCCACTGACACAGAGGATCCCCACCAGTGTCCTTGCTGCATACCTATCCGGATCCTGACAGTAGATCCGGCCATGGATCCCGCTGAGGTGCCGCTGCCAAGTCTCGCTGACCTAACCACGGTGGTCACCCAGCAATCCCAACAGATCGCCCAACAAGCTGTCGCAGTTGACCTCCATGCTACAGCAGCTTCTGCCTCTACAGCAGCAACCATCTCCTCCGCCAGCTCCTGCTTCTCCTCCGCAGCAAGTTGCCACTTCCAGACTCCGCTTGTCCCTACCTGACAAGTTTGATGGGAACTCTAAGTTGTGCCGTGGCTTCATGTCCCAGTGTTCCTTGCACTTGGAGATGATGTCGGACCTATTCCCCACTGAACGGTCTAAGGTGGCTTTCGTGGTCAGTCTCCTGTCTGGAAAGGCCTTGTCATGGGCCACACCGCTCTGGGACCGCAACAATCCTGCCACTGCTACTATCCAGTCCTTCTTCGCTGAAGTTCGTAGTGTCTTTGAGGAGCCAGCCCGGGCCTCCTAAGCCGAGACTGCTTTGCTGAACCTCGTCCAAGGGAGTTCTTCCGTAGGCGAATACGCCATCCAGTTTCGTACCCTCGCCTCAGAGCTATCCTGGAACAATGAGGCTCTCTGCGCGACCTTCAAGAAAGGCTTATTAAGCAACGTCAAAGATGTACTGGCCGCACGAGAAATTCCTGCTAACCTGTCTGACTTTATCCATTTGGCCACCCGCATCGGCATGAGTTTTTCTGAAAGACACCAGGAGCTATGTCAGGAAAAGGACCTTGATCTCTGGGTACCTCTCTCCCAGAATCCTCTGCAATCTACCCTTGTGCCTCCCGCCGAGGAGGCTTTGCAAGTGGATCGGTCTCGCCTGACCCATGAAGAGAGGTCTCGTCGCAGAGAGTAAAATTTATGCCTATACTGCGCTAGTACCGAACATTTCCTAGTGGACTGCCAAATTCGTCCCCCGCGTCTGGGTAACGCACGCACCCTGTCCACGTGGGAGTGGCGTCTCTTGGTGTGAATTCTGCTTCTCCACGTCTCACTGTGCCTGTGCGGATTTCTCCTTCCACCAACTCCTTCTTCTCAGCTGTGGCCTTCTTGGACTCTGGTTCTGCAGGAAATTTTATTTTGGCCTCTTTTGTTAATAGGTTCAGCATCCCAGTAACCCGTCTCGTCAAACCGCTCTCTATCTCTTCTGTTAACGGAGTAAAATTGGACTGCACTGTGCGCTACCGCACTGAACCCCTGCACATGAGCATTGGACTTCACCATGAAAAAATTGAATTTTTCGTTCTGCCTAACTGCGCCTCTTCTCGGCCTGCCGTGGCTCCAACGTCATGCTCCCACCCTCGACTGGACCAGAGATCAAAAATTGGGGTCCTTCTTGTCACAAACGATGCCTCACATCTGCTCCCACTTGTCTAACCCCTGAGGTTCCACCTTTACCGGGTCCTCCCAAGGCTTATCAGGACTTTTCTGATGTTTTCTGCAAAAAGCAAGCAGAGATCTTACCTCCTCATAGTCTCCTTCCTGGTACCACCCTGCCCAGTGGCAGGATTCACCCTCTGCTCCCCCTCCCCATTCCCACTTCTTATGGAGTTCCTGCCGTAGATGAAGTAACCCAGGACTTCTCCGTTATCTGGAGGGAGACTCAAGAGTCGCTCCCACTGGCCTCGTCTCGTATGAAGAGACAGGCAGATAAAAAGAGGGGAAGACCAAAGGGGGGGATACTGTTACACCGAGCGCTCCGGGTCCCTGCTCCTCCCCGGAGCGCTCGCGGCATTCACCTCCATGCAGCGCCCCGGTCAGACCCGCTGACCGGGAGCGCTGCATTAGTGTCACCGGCGGGGATGCGACCCGCGTAGCGGGACGCGCCTGCCCGCGGCTCGCATCCCAATCTCCTCACCTGCCCTGTCCTCCGTCTGCTCAGTCCCGGTGCACGCATGTGTAATTAGCAGACACTTTCCCACTCACTTGTTATTAAAATTATCAACATAAATATGTTTAAAATGTAATAGAAAAAACGGCCACTTGGTGGCTCTGTTCTGTTCCCTGCTGCAATTAAAGGACAACTGTAGTGGAACAAACTCAGGAAGAGCTTGATTGACAGCTGCACAGAGCCTCACTGAAAGCTACACAGACTGAAAGCTACACAGACTGAAAGCAGCACAGAGACTGACTGAAAGCTGCATAGAGCCTCACTAAAAGATGCACAGAGCTTAAGGTCTTCTATTCATCACAGCACTGCAAAATGAGGGTGGAAGTGGTCCCCCAGCAGGTTCCAGTGATCTCATGCCTGCTGGGAAACGCCCACTTTCTCCTGCTGGGAGATTGCACTACGTGAGCAAGAAGAATGGTAAGATACACAGGTTTTTAAAGCTCTTTTTTAATGGTGGGAGGGGTGTTAGGAATAGTTAGGGAACATAGCTTGAGTTAGTTTAGAAAAGTTTATTTGGTGACCGGTACTCTTTAACCCCTCCTCCATGTCATCTAATAGTGTTTTTGCGTAAATCATCAGCCCAGCACAGTGACAGCCTGCGATGACATGTATGGAATAATGCTTGAACGTTCTAGAAAGATCTACACTATTCCATAATAAACCTGTACAGCAAAGTTAACATACTGCAAAAATTATCCAGAAATGATTTAAACAACATGACAAATAGCTGAACAAGAAAACTAATTGTGTATTAAGGAGCTCAACTCTATCCAAGCTACAAGAGGATCTTTACATTGCAACCTCCACTAGATTAATTCATATTTTTCTGTTGGTATCTGAAGCATTAAACTAATCCTAGTATACAGGAAGTAAAATATACCCTAAATGTGGAATAAAGTAGAAGAAGTCAGCTTGTGTTAGGGCAAGGTGCTCAGCCACACTCGATTAAACAGAAAAGACGTCAGATTCTGGCCCTCAGGTAATACTTCACATTTATTGCAGAAGTATAAAAACAAAATACATCAAATCAGCAGTAAAATCCAAGTAAAAGCAACATGGTTGACACGTTTGGGGTACATCTTCCCTTTAGCGAAAACAGATACAATAAATATACCATAACATTTCATATAAAATAGACGATATGCATTAATAAATGAATTAATAAAATCCCATTAATGGTCTATTCACACGTACAGTATCCTGCGCAGATTTGATGTGCAGGATTTTCTGCTGCAGATTTCAATGTAAACTGAACACAGCTTGAAATCATGCGCATCAAATCTGCGCAGAATACTGTAGGTGTGAATAGAGCCTAAAACTGCAACTTCTTCACCAGTAAGCAAAGAAAAAAAGCATATAAGCAGAATTATAATTAAGCTAAAACGTGTGAAAGTAGCTACAACCAGACAATAGGAACAATAGTATTGTTGCCAGACGAGTACTAATGTGAAAAGGTTGTGTATCCCATGCAACCTGTAAACAATGTATGCAGAGGACCTCAGCTGAAGCCAGTGGCTTACACGTATACAGGTGAAAGCTGCAGGTCAGTGTAAGCTGCAGGACCTCTGCCTCCATGCAGTGCAGGCGCTATGATGTCTCATATGGACACTTGCACTATTGAGGATGAAGGACGCTGTCGCGCTGTTCTGCTGATTGCTCTGCTGGACAGGAGGTGGGTATATGTTTTTTCTGTTTGAGTCTTTTTCTCAACCTGACACGAAGGCAAGGGGTACCTAAATACCTGGCTAGCTACCTACCTACACATCTGGCTACTTAACTACCTACCTACATACCTGCTACTTACTACCTAGTTTGCCACCTACCTGCTAACATATTTTTCTACTGGGGGGGGACCAATCTACCTACCTAAGGATGTTTTTACCTGTTGGAGGGGGCTACCTAATAAGGAAACTAACTACTATGAGACCTAGAATTGAAACTTACTGTTCAATAAAGTCACTAAAACATAACAAACCAGACATATATTAACCCCTTAACGACAGTGTTTTTTTTTTTGCTCATTTTTGCTCTTTTGTTTTCTCCTCATCACCTTCTAAAAATGATAACGCATTCAGTTTTTCACCTACAGACCGAAATTAGAGCTTGTTTTTTGCACTACTTTGTAAAAAAAAAAAAAAAAAAAACAGTCATTTCACCACAAAATCTACGGCGAAACAAAAAAAAAATTTTGGGGGACAAAATTGAAAAACAATGACAATTTGTAAATTTTGGTGGCTTCTGTTTCTAAGCAGTGCACCTTTCGGCAGGGCCGGATTAACGTAGGGGCAGATGGAGCTGGCGCTCCAGGCCCTTACATGAAAATAGGCCCAGTGGCCTGCACAGACAGCCCGCATAGGCTGCCCGGCACCCATGATACATATGATAACAGAAAAAGAGGGCCGGCCCTGCACTGTCCCAGGCCGGCCCTGCTTCTTACTTATGGCCCTGGGTCACTGCAGGCCACTGCAGCACTGTTTTCTTTTTAGAAATAGTTATCCCTTGGCCCTTTATGGTGAGTGCAGGGGCCGTGGCCGCAATGCATCTCTGGGAAGAGAGCCGAGGGATGCTCCTCCCCCTCCCCCACACTCCTCTGTGTGCAGGCTGCAGCCCTATTGGAGCAGGCAGCTGCTTTGCTTCCTGTTCCATTGCTGACTACATCACCCGCCTGCGCCGAAGGGGAACAGGAAGACATCCCCTGCCCACCGCTGCGGCCCCCTATACAAAAGGTAATTTTCTGGGAGGAAAAGGTTGAGGGGCAAATTGCTGTTTGGGGGGGTCAGTGGGAGTTAAATGGGCAATTTCTTAATGTTTCTTGACCAGGGTGCCTCCAGCAGTTTTAAAACTACAACTCCCAGCATGCCTTTGGCTGTCCAGACATGCTGGGAGTTGTAGTTTTGCAACACTTTATCTATCTAATCTCATATCTATCTATCTATCTCCTATCTATCTCATATCTATCTATCTATCTCCTATCTATCTATCTACTGTATCTATCTATCTATCTCATATCTATCTATCTCATATATCTATCTCATGTATCTATCTATCTATGTATGTATCTATCTATCTCATATCTATCTATCTCATATCTATCTATCTCATATTTATCTATCTCATATCTATCTATCTATCTGTCTATGTATCTATTTATCTCATGTATCTATCTATCTCATATCTATCTATCTCTCATATCTATCTCATATCTATCTGTCTCATATCTATCTATCTATCTATCTATCTCATATCTATCTTATTTCTATCTTATATCTCAGTGTTTCCTGACCATGGTGCCTCCAGCTGTTGCATAACTATAACTCCCAGCATGCGTTTGGCTCTCCAGGCATGCTGAAAGTTATAGTTTAGCAACAGCTGGAGGCACCTGGGTTAGGAAACACTGAACTATCTATGTTTTATCTAATATCTATATTATATCTCAGTGTACCCAATATACCAGTGTACCCAATATACCAGTGTACCCTATATACCAGTGTACCCAATATACCAGTGTACCCAATATACCAGTGTACCCAATATACCAGTGTACACAATATACCAGTGTACCCAGTGATACAGTGTACCCAGTATACCAGTGTACCCAATGATAGTGTACCCAATATACCAGTGTACCCAATGATAGTGTACCCAATATACCAGTGTACCCAATATACCAGTGTACCCAGTGATACAGTGTACTCTCCCCAGGGCACCGGCTGCTCTTCTTCCCCACATAGTGGATAGTCCTGATGGTCAGGGGCATATATTGTCACTAGGGTCCGGGCATATACTGTCACTGGGGTCCGGGCATATACTGTCACTGGGGTCCGGGCATATACTGTCACTGGGGTCCGGGCATATACTGTCACTGGGATCCGGGTATATACTGTCACTGGGGTCCGGGTATATACTGTCACTGGGATCCGGGTATATACTGTCACTGGGGTCCGGGTATATACTGTCACTGGGATCCGGGTATATACTGTCACTGGGATCCGGGTATATACTGTCACTGGGGTCCGGGTATATACTGTCACTGGGATCCGGGTATATACTGTCACTGGGATCCGGGTATATACTGTCACTGGGGTCCGGGTATATACTGTCACTGGGGTCCGGGTATATACTGTCACTGGGGTCCGGGTATATACTGTCACTGGGGTCCGGGTATATACTGTCACTGGGGTCCGGGTATATACTGTCACTGGGATCCGGGTATATTCCTCTTTCCTTCCTCATTAAACTAAAGGGCTCTTGTTTTTCTTGTCCTGTGTTTTCAAATTTTTTTTTTTATAGATAATGTCGTAAAGTAAGTAGGCAGGGGGGGGGGCCTTGAGTTGTGTAAGGGGCCCCAACATTTCTGATGGCAGCCCTGGTCTTGTATATAATCACTTATATGGTATACAGACCCTGTGTACAGCTGGTAACTTTTGCTATATGGGCACTGTGTGGGGGAATACTGGTCTGTGCATAGTGGTTTTATTCAGTACAGGATGGCGGTATTATCAAGTTATTGTGTGATGTATATAATTCCTCCTTGTATACGGGTATTCTTGGTCATGGAAAATTATCTTACCTATGTTAACTTGTTATATATTTTCTTTTATTTTGTGTGTAGGTTGGGGCCTTAGGAGGCATTTGGGTTGGATAGGGGCGTGGCAAAGGTGTGGCCATGGGCGGAGCCTCACAGGGGGCCCTTGCTTTATTTGGTCCGAGGGCCCTGAGTGTTGTCAGTCGGCCCCTGCCTGGGTGGTCACATGGGCTGGGTAACCCCCTGACCAGCGCGACTCATGTCACAGTATCGTAGGACGATCCTCACCCCTGTCAGAAAGAGGATGGTATGTGCTGCTTTCCTGCCTGGCCCACGCCCGTCAAAAAATTTTACTGTGTGACAGCGGCTGAGGTCCCGCCGGCGGTCATTGTTCTCTGCCTCTGAAGTCCCCCAAAAAGGTACCACCACCAGTCATGAACTGGTTTGCCATTCAGGTACATAGAAAAGCTAGGTGACAATTTCTCACCTAGCTTTTCCATGCTCCTGAATGGCATGCCTGCTTATAAATGCTCAGTTATTATAGGCAGACATGCCATTCAGGAGCATGGAAAACTAGGTGAGAAATTGTCACCTAGCTTTTCTGTGTACCTAAATGGCAATGGTGCTTATCATAGCTCAGCTGTTATAGATAGATTTACCTATAACCTATAGTCATATCTGTCTATTCTATGGTAAGCACATATGCCATTCAGGAGCCCAGAAAAGCTAGGTGACAATTTCTAACCTAGCTTTTTAATTCTCCTGAATGGCATATCTGCTTATATTAGCTCAGCTGTTATAGATAGACTTACCTTTCTGTCATATCTGTCTATTCTATGGTAAGCAGATATGCCATTCAGGAGCCCAGAAGCCCAGGACCTACAAAATAAAGCTAATGGGAGAGACTTATCAAAACCTGTGTAGAGTAGTGGTGCAGTTGCCCATAGCAACCAATCACATCGCTTCTTTCATTTTTTAAAAAGCCTCTGAAAAATGAAAGTGATCTGATTGGTTGCTATGGGCAACTGCACCGCTCTTCTTCACAGATTTTGATAAATCTCCCCCAATGTGGAACTGTTTGCAAAAAAAAGTGCTCTGTGTAGAAAGCCCCCAAAATTGGATTTTTTTTCAAGTTTGTCCCACAAATATTTGTTTGTTTGTCATTGCAAAGTATAATTGGTGATGCAAAAAAACAAGCCCTTATATGAGTCTGTAGGTAGAAAAGTAAGAGTTATGTCTAAAGATGAGCGAATCAGAGCTGACAAACCCGAATTCATTACAAATTTCAGAAAATATATACGATGCGCAACAAATGCGAATATCGCTGCGATTCTATCGCACAAATCGCTTCATTAAACTCCATTTACTGTGGTGCAGGCTCCAGGGCATCTAAAATGGCAGATCCACATGTCAGTATATGGGGCAAGGAATGCTGGGAAGGCAGGAAGGCAAGGCGGGATGACCCTAAATCACATGGAGGATGTAGCCAGTCACCCCTGTGATGTCACAGCTCTATATAATCGCAGCCATATTGCGGCCAGTCACTTCATTATATTACACTGCAGAAGGATCATAGGACGCAGAGCCTGTGTGTGTTACAGCAGAGAAAAGCGCAGTCCAGCAGCGTTTAACATCCTCCTAGTCACATCAGATAAAAGAAGCGATCTGATTGGTTGCTGGGGGTAACTCAGCAATTTTTTGACACTAATATATATTCATCTATCCTGGTAATTTAATGTGCATAACGTGACGGATGCGCTTTATTTGTGTTAAACAAAATTGCTTTGTGTTGCTTTTTCATTTTATATATTTCGATAAAAAGGCCCATCAAAATCTTCAGCACCAGGCCCATGATCCTCTTAATCCGGCCCTGCCTTTCGGTACAGATTACAACTTATCTTTATTCTTTAGGTCCATACAAATAAAATGATACCCAACTAATATAGGTTTTATTTTGCTTCTGTTGAAAAAATTATAACTTATTGCATGAAAATTAGTACGCTTAAAATTGTCCTTTTCTGTCCTTTTTTATTTTTCCATATACAGGGATGTGTGTGAGGGCTCTTTTTTTGTGCTGTGACCTGTAGTTTGTATCTGTGTTTTGATGGTACTTTTTTTTAATCACTTTTTATACATTTTTTGGGGTATACAAAGTGACCACATTTTGGACTTTGGTATTTTTTTTTATGTATACGCCATTGACAGTGCGGTTTAATCAATGTTATTTTTGTATAGTTTGGACATTTACGCATTACTGTACCACATATGTTTATTTTTGTTTGCAGGTAAGGGCCCTCGCGCCATCCTCTCAGCTGATCGGGACACCACGTTTTTTCTTTCATTTTAGACACCACAATCAACTTTGATTGCGGTGTCTAAGGGGTTAATGCCGGGCATCACCATGATTGGTGATGAGAGGAGATCAGGGGCAGATGAGTAAGGGGCAGTTTTTTTCTCTTTTTCATGCCACCCTAAGGTCTAAGTTTCGCATCTGAATTGACGCTTTCTCAAAGTTTGAGACAGTCAGTACGGGCACAAAGTGGTTGTCGCCTATACAGCCCCTTTTTTTTCCTTCAGCTATCTGGTCTGTCTAATTTTTAACGGATTACAAATAATGGATAAAGTTTTAGAATCTACACAGGTGTGAGTGCCCTGCTATCTTTTTATGTGTGTGGGGTTAATAATATTCATTGAATGGATTTGAATAAGCTGTATAACCTTTCTTGTCACTGTAATATGAAAGTACTTCTCAAACCCTTCATCATATAATGTGCCTGGAGAAACTTAAAGCAAAAGACAAGCTTGCAATTTGTCTATTAGTCTGGCCCCATGGTCTCAATTTAGACCTTTTTGCCCCCTGGGTCACTACCAGTATTCTGCCTCTAGCTTCATTTTTGTCACTGTCACTCAATCTCAATGATCCTTTCTCTACATTACGTTGGCAACAGGGAGTTCATCTCAACACCCATCCAGTCCCCCAGTAATTGGAAATTTCTGAGCCCCCCTTCTTCTCTTAGAATTATTTCTCATAAGTTGAGCTTAAAGGGAACAAGGTGTAGAGAAAGAGAGATAGAGCTGGCTGAATTCCCAACTAGAGTGTACAGCAGGAAGGAAGTCCATTACATCAGAAAGAAAGCTTGCAAGACCACAGAAAGGTAGTAAAATAACTTTATTTTCATAATTGGTAAACCCAATTAAGGAAGCTGAAACTGTCATGTAACGCAGCATCCTTATAGCATCCATAATATTCCACACAATATGTGGATTTTAACTATGGAAAGTTAATGTAGTATCCCAGTAAAGTTCCTGCTATATAGAACAAATTGGTTGTTGGATAGCTGCAGTATCCTATTTGTTAGTGTTATTGTATTGCATTGCTTTATTTCCGCTATTTAAATGTGTTAACACTGTATAACAGTATTATGCTGCTATGTACTGATGTAAGCTGGTAATGAGTGAGGTCCCAATAAATGTCTACATACATTGCATTACATCACAGAATATTCTGGTGTGTGAGAGGAAACTCTCTAGCCCAGCTTACTTCCCCTACAGTAAGGAAGTGATCCAGTTCAGATCATTCTAGCTTACAGTGAGGAGGTGAGAGGAGTGATTGGTCTCCTCTCCTTTCACTAGCTATGCCTCACCACCCAGGACCACTTGGGGTACTACTGAGACTGTTGCAACATTCTTATATATGCCTTAGTTAATATTGGAGCAGGTAAAGTGAAATTTTGACCCGAAGAAGAGTAAGAGAACCAGTGGATCCACTTCAGCCACAGTGACAACTAAACTGTTGACCTTTACCACTACTAACACTCTTATCGTCTTTCTGCTACCCAGGAGACCTCACTACACATTTAAAGGGATTATCCAGGAATAGACAAACAGAGCTACTTCCTATCAAAAAACGCTCCCCGTCTGTCTCCAGGTTGGGTGTGGTTCTGCAGCTCTGTTCCATTGAAGTGAATGTAGCCAAGTTGTAAAACCACACCCAGCCTGGAGACTGACGTGGAGCTGTTTTTAAAGAAATTAGACCTGTTGTTCTATTCCTGGATAACCCCTTTAACCCTTGGGTCACCTCATATAAAGCCTAAATGTGTTGACCCATCAGGACAACCTTTGTCTGTCAAAACGTAACCTTTACCAGTTGTCTATAATATCATTAGAAAACTGTAGTCAGCAACATACCATGCTATAAAAAACACAAATAGCCAGCACAACTACATGATATACGAGTGCATGCTGCTGTGGCAAATGCAAAGTATACAAACACAAAAATTGCAGCGGCACATTTTTTCAAAAAATTTTTTATATTTTTTTAAAGGCTCTCAGCACACTTTTTGATCAAAACGTGTCCCCCCATCCACCACGCGGAGGCGGCCATTTTCGGATGGGTCCCTAACATACATTATGAGTCTAATACTCACAACTCTCACCTCTGCTGTGCATATAGCCTCTTGACTGGGTGACATGCTAGATCAACCATCAATTTAACCCCTTAAGGACCAGGCCACTTTATACCTTAAGGACCAGAGCGTTTTTTTGCAACTCTGGAATGCTTTTAGTTATCATTCTGATTCCGAGACAGTTTTTTCGTGACATATTCTACTTTAACTTAGTGGTAAAATTGTATGGTAACTTGCATCCTTTCTTGGTGAAAAATCCCCAAATTTGATGAAAAAAATGAAAATTTTGCATTTTTCTAACTTTGAAGCTCTCTGCTTGTAAGGAAAATGGATATTCAAAATAATTTTTTTTGGTTCATATATACAATATGTCTACTTTATGAGTTTTTACTTTTGGAAGACACCAGAGTGCTTCAAAGTTCAGCAGCAATTTTGAAATTTTTCACAAACTTTTCAAACTCGCTATTTTTCATGGACCAGTTCAGGTTTGATGTGGATTTGAAGGGTCTTCATATTAGAAATACCCCACAAATGACCCCATTATAAAAACTACACCCCCCAAAGTATTCAAAATGACATTCAATAAGTGTATTAACCCTTTAGGTGTTTCACAGGAATAGCAGCAAAGTGAAGGAGAAAATTCACAATCTTCATTTTTTACACTTGCATGTTCTTGTAGACCCAATTTTTGAATTTTTGCAAGGGGTAAAAAGGAAAAATGTTTAACTTGTATTTGAAACCCAATTTCTCTCGAGTAAGGACATACCTCATATGTCTATGTTAATTGTTCGGCGGGCGCAGTAGAGGGCTCAGAAGGGAAGGAGCGACAAATGGTTTTTGGGGGGCATGTCACCTTTAAGAAGCCCCTATGGTGCCGGGACAGAAAAAAAAAACACATGGCATACCATTTTGGAAACTAGACCCCTCGGGGAACGTAACAAGGGGTAATGTGAACCTTAATACCCTACAGATGTTTCACGACTTTTGCATATGTAAAAAAATAAAAAATGTTTTTACCTAAAATACTTGGTTTCCCAAAATTTTTACATTTTTTAAAAGGGTAATAGCAGAAAATACCCCCCAAAATTTGAAGCCCAATTTCTCCCGATTCAGAAAACACCCCATATGGGGGTGAAAAGTGCTCTGCTAGCGCACTACAGGTCTCAGAAGAGGAGGAGTCACATTTGGCTTTTTGAAAGCAAATTTTGCTCTGGGGGCATGCCGCATTTAGGAAGCCCCTATGGTGCCAGAACAGCAAAAAAAAAAAAAACACATGGCATACCATTTTGGAAACTAGACCCCTCGGGGAACGTAACAAGGGGTAATGTGAATCTTAATACCCCACAGGTGATTCACGACTTTAGCATATGTAAAAAAAAAAAAATTTTACCTAAAATGCTTGGTTTCCCAAAAATTTTACATTTTTAAAAAGGGTAATAGCAGAAAATACCCCCCAAAATTTGTAACACAATTTCTCCCGAGTACGGCGATACCCCATAAGTGGCCCTAAACTGTTGCCTTGAAAGACGACAGGGCTCCAAAGTGAGAGCGCCATGCGCATTTGAGGCCTAAATTAGGGACATAGGGGTATTCTACGCCAGTGATTCCCAAACAGGGTGCCTCCAGCTGTTGTAAAACTCCCAGCATGCCTGGACAGTCAACGGCTATCTGGCAATACTGGGAGTAGTTGTTTTGCAACAGCTGGAGGCTCCGTTTTGGAAACAGTGGCGTACCAGACGTTTTTCATTTTTATTGGGGAGGGGGGCTGTGTAGGGGTGTGTGTATATGTAGTGTTTTTTACTTTTTATTTTATTTTTTGGTAGTGTAGTGTTTTTAGGGTACAGTCACACAGGCAGGGGCTCACAGTAGTTTCTCGCTGGCAGTTTGAGCTGCGGCAGAAAATTTGCCGCAGCTCAAACTTGCAGCCGGATACTTACTGTAATCCTCCGCCCATGTGAGTGTACCCTGTACGTTCACATTGGGGGGGGGGGGAGAAACATCTAGCTGTTGCAAAACTACAACTCCCAGCATGTACAGTCTATCAGTGCATGCTGGGAGTTGTAGTTTTGCAACAGCTGGAGGCACACTGGTTGTGAAACACTGAGTTTGGTAACAAACTCAGTGTTTTGCAACCAGTGTGCCTTCAGCTGTTGCAAAAGCTACAACCCCCAGCATGTACGGACAGCGGAAGGGCATGCTGGGTCTTGTAGTTATGCAACAGCTGGAGGCATACTACTTTGGCTGGGGATGCTGGGGATTGTAGTTATGCAACAGCTGGAGACACACTGTTTTGCTACTTAACTCAGTGTGCCTTCAGCTGTTGCAAAACTACAACTCTCAGCAGTCACCGACAGCCAACGGGCATGCTGGGAGTTGTAGTTATGCAACCACCAGATGCACCACTACAACTCCCAGCATGCACTTTAGCTGATTGTGCAAGCTGGGAGTTGTAGTTATACAACAGCTGAAGGTACACTTTTCCATAGAAAAAATGTGCCTCCAGCTGTTGCAAAACTATAAGTCCCAGCATGCCCATAAGGGCATGCTGGGAGTTGTGGTGGTCTGCCTCAAAACATGTGAGTATTAGACTCATAATGTATGTTAGGGACCCATCCGAAAATGGCCGCCTCCACGTGGTGGATGGGGGGACACGTTTTGATCAAAAAGTGCGCTGAGAGCCTTTAAAAAAATATTTAAAAAAATTTGATAAAATGTGCCGCTGCAATTTTTGTGTTCTTATACTTTGCATTTGCCACAGCAGCATGCACTCGTATATCATGTAGTTGTGCTGGCTATTTGCGTTTTTTGTTGTATGCTACTTTGAGGGAATGGCACCCTCTCCAGCCATGCACCCCTCCCCCTTTTCCCAGGAGGGAGTTTAAATGTTTAAATTGATGGTTGATCTAGCATGTCACCCAGTCAAGAGGCTATATGCACAGCAGAGGTGAGAGTTGTGAGTATTAGACTCACAATGTTTGTTAGGGACCCATCCGAAAATGACCACCTCCACGTGGTGGATGGGGGGGGACACGTTTTGATCAAAAAGAGAGCCTTTATAAAAATTTACATTTTTTTTTATAAAACATACTATACTAAAGCATATTATAGCAATCAAAACAAACCTTTATTGTGAATTCATGGATGAGGCCAGCCTAAAAGAAGCATTGCTGTGTTTGGACTGTGATTTGTGGTGTGAGTGAGTAACCCTCAAGATTGTCACAGGACTCATGAACAAAGAAGCCAGCAATTAAATCCACATACACTGCAATAATTCAACAGCAAATAAGTAATCTAGATATCCATATAGATTGTACTTATTCTAACAAAAAAGTCATACCTATAACTATACAGCAATGACATGCCATGTTATACCTGGTGCAGATGTGCTTGAGCCTGAAAATGAATCCCCACTGTGGCACCCCGTCGCTCCTTTTGTATTTTCAAATCTTCTAATGAAGATACGAAAACAATGTGAGAAAAAAAAGTAAAAAAAAAAACATCGAAAACTAAAATAATCACTTTCCTATTTTTCAATTATAAAAACCGAAATTACAAATAAAATAAACATGATTAGTATTTACAAATGCATAAATGCCTGAACTCTTAAAATATTAAATCAATTATTTCACACAGTGAATACCCTTGTATAAAAAAATAAAGCAATCAAAAAGTTACATTTCCCTCCTAGTTGTGCCAATGAACGCTACATATAATTACATCCAAAAATTTTCCTCACATCGCTGAGAAGCCAGAAAAATAAAATATTATTATGGGTAATAATATGGCAAAGCAACAGTGGCATAGCTAGGGTTGGTGTCACCTGGTGCGGAAGAAAAGGGTGTCACCCCTACCTCCTAGTAAGTAATGTTTTCCCACATAACACTGGCAGGCCAGTAAGATGCCTGAATGCCTGATGATTTTCGTAGTATACTGCAAAACTTGCGAACAAACTTGAATATTGTGGATTTAAATGCCACCGTAGCTCCATCAAAGGTCTCTGCTTCCCTGCTGGCAATAATACAATCTTCCTAAGCACGTTACTAACGTTACTAATTCAAATTTTTAACCCTATAAGGACACAGGGCGTACAGGTATGCCCTTGTCCCGCTCCCAAACTATGAAGCATGCTCCACAACTGTGCGCTTGTCATAGCTGATTGGTCCCGGCAGCAGCAGCCGGGACCTGTGGCTAATGCCTAATATCACCAATAGGGCCGATGTCTGGCATGAACCCTTTAAACACCAACATAAAAGTTGATTGCGGTGTCTAAAATGCTGCAAATGCAAATCTACTGCCAGTTAGACCAGTGAGCTGATCGGGAAACCTGCGGCGAAATCGCGGTATCCCAATCAGCTAAGAGAATGGCGGAGGGCCCTTACCTGACTCTTCCCGTTCGATCGGTGCTCCAATGCTGCAGGAAGCCTCAGCAGCCTTGGGCAATGGAGCACCAATGGGGATTAAAAAAAAGTGTAAAAAATGTTTTTTTTTAAAGTGAATAAATGTGAATAAGCCCCTACCCTAATAAAAGTTAAAATCACCTCCAATATGTATGGTATCAAATATGTATGGTATCGCCACATGCATAAATGTCCGAACTATTAAAATATAATGGTAATTAAATGGCAGGGTTAATGGCGTACATGTAAAAAATAACGTTAAAAAAAGTTCACAATTGCGTATCTTTGGTCACTTCCCATACCATAACAAAATGAATAAACAGCAATCAAAGATGTACATTTCGGAGACCGTGAGGATCCTTTGGAGGAAGCAGACAGGCTCACAAATTGCTGATCCACTTTCTTGCCCCAAACCCACTTTCTGTAATTGGTCTTGAAAGAGATGGATTTCCCCTAACAGCAGACAGGTGAGACCCCTAGCGCCCAAGACTTTAGAACTGTTTATGGGAATCTTAAAGGGGTACTCCGGCCCTAAGACATCTTATCCCCTATCCAAAGGATGAGGGATGAGATGTCTGATCACGGGGGGACCCCGACAATCACAGGGGGACCCCCGCAATCTCTCATAGCTAAATAGCTAGTGAGCTATTGGGCAAAATGTAGAGACAAAAAATCACATGGAAACTCACATGTCATGAAGGTGCATTCTTGTTCACTTGAGATCCACCAAGGTGCAATTCTTTGTGGGTTCAACCTCTCCCAGCCTGTTACACAACAGACATCTGACTTCTTTTTTTTAGGCTATTTCTACCTTAGGGCGCCTATGTCCCTGTAAGGCACGTATGGACAAAAATGGTAGCATAACTACCTATGTCATGGGATCATGGAATAATAATGTGTTATTCTTGTCCCTCAATATTACTGTTTGGACGCATTTCCCCGTTTTTACAAAAATTAGACAAAATTACATTATGAAGTGGATGACGTAATAGTAAATGTCAGTGCATCAATAAGTCCCCTTATAGCCTAAAAAATTCCTCTGAGATTGGGCCATTTGTAGGTATGGCTACCGCTCTTTATTCACAAGGGACTATCTGACCTTTGACCCCATAGGTTCCAAGCCCCAGACATCAATCATACCAGGCTGGTATAGGCTCTATCACTGGGCATGAATGATGTCATAAAACTCAAAGGCCATAGGAAGTAAAGCGAGATGACCCAGGCCTAACACTTTTATAAATTCTGGGCTTCATGAGAATTTTATTGACTAAACCTTTACCAAGAACACTGGGTATACACTAAAGATTTTTTTTTTTTTTGTGATGTGTCAGGCACACAGCACTAACTCCAATGCGAAGTCCACAAATAGATAAGTGTTTGCAGAAGGGTCCATCCTTAGCTTGTTCTACATTTCTGGCTAGTACTTTCTCCTTTTTGATGCTGGAATCAGGATTCTTAAAGATTAATGCCCAAAGTAGTGGTGTAGTGTTAACTTGAAGATGGACATGCTTGCAGCAGACTGTAGCCGAAACAGGTTACTAAAGAAACTTAAAATGTATTAACTAAACCTAGGAGGTACACTCTGACTAGGTGTATACATTTTTCTCTAACTAACTGGTCCACCTAGCAGAGCAGAGCGAGGAGACTTCATCTTACTTTCCTCGTCTTAGTCAGACTAAACTGGTTAATGTTAGAGAGATTGATCGGCACTCTGCTTCTTGAGATGCGGTGCAATGGGTAAGTATAATGCAATAGAAGAATAATACCCTGCACTTGCTATTGTGGTTAACATAGTCTTTTATATTTTTATATTTTATATTTTTATATTCATATTCTGTGAACATCAAGGTGTCAACAGCTTTGCCTAGATGCATAAGGCTGTTGAGAAAGCCTCTGGGCTAGCTGCAATGCGTTCAGTCTAAGCTGTTGATACCTGATGTTCATATAATATGAATAAAAGCATTCTTCTCCTATTAAACTGGTTTATGGGTCCAGCTTTTTGGGGAGAGGGAGCTAGGCTAGGGAACTCCACCCCTAACTTTTCCAGAAGCCTCTACATAAAAACAAGCATGGGACCAATGATCATCTTATCTTGTACAAATGCAAATATTTACCCTTACACTTTTGTAATACCTCAGTGTGTGCTATAGTGGCAGTGCAATATACAAAAGAACAGTTATGCACGTTAGCTCACAATATCCCAAACACAGATTAAGACACTTAGCAAAAGATTTCTTAGCGACGCAACAACTTCACATTTTTGTAGTTGGGACATGGGTACCAGGACACTGCACTATGTGCAGGAGAAAGAGAGAGCCTGTGAGAACCTGGGCTGCATACCTGCACTCTGGGAGTCAGTCTATCAGGATGATCCACAAAAGTAATTTGAGGCTTCCCTCTCATCTCTAACTACTCATAAACTACTGGGAAGCTGTCTCTTGTGCAAATAGCAGTGCATCTACAGCTGTATGTCCACGGTGCTGCAATGTAATCACCCCTTCTGCTAGCTTCTCAGCAGCAGCAGCAACAACAGTAGCAGCTAAGTGCTTAATGTAACCCCTTCCTTGTTGTGATCCTGTGGCAGATATTTTGTTAATTACTTTTTACATAACACCTTGCAAACCCTTCTTCCTGTCATCTAATACTGTATTGTAAAGAAAAAGCATCCCCTAGCACAATGCAGCCTCTTCAATCTAGTACACCTTCTCCAGTAATATGTCATAGTAGAGCAGAAATGAGTAAGTGCTGTGCTGTGATTGGCCAGAGAAGTTAAAGAAAGTAAGTCGATGTTAGTGTTCTACTGATAAACAGCCAAGCTTTGGTCCTGCCCCCTGAAATGAAGAAAATGAAAAATAGCTGTGCACCATGGAGGAGGATCTCATGGGCTAAACCAGCTGTGTTAGCACTAAAATCACCTTGTACCTTGTTACCACTCTGAAGGGTTAATCTACCAAAACTATGTAGGTTTATAAACATATTTTGAAATTTTAATGATACCTTCTATGATTTCTTTTACCAATATGTTTAAGTATATCTTGATGATAACCTTATTTTTCCCAGGGACCTTACAGTTCATCATCATTGTGTTTAGTTTTGCAGCAAATGTGCAACAATTCCCTGTATGCCAGGTTGTAGCAGAACCTATTCCAGTAACAGTTCTTCTGGAGGTCTTCATGTGGGTTCTGTTAAGGTCTCCACAGCATTGTACTGGCCACAGTCTTTAGGGCTCAAGGCTCTTGAAAAATTCCTCAGATTTGCGAAGTACAACCATCAATTTTTTTATAACTTTCCCCAGGTTTTTATGTCCTCTCACTGCCCTAAATCGTAAAAGAACGAATACACCGTCAGCTCCTGCGGTGCAAGTTATAAAGTATTTGAATATCCTGCCTTCTCCGCAGCGATCATCTGAGTTCAGTCATAATTAAACCAGTTGAACATCCTACGTGTACCCATACCTTTATACTATTTGTGTTACTGTTTTTTGCTGTTGTTACGTTGTTTGTTTCCCTTTGATGCTTTGATTTGAGTTTCCCCTTTCAGACACAATGCCACCTTCGAACCTCTCATGTAATTGGTTTATGCAGTTGACAGAATTGTAACCAAGGCTTCATTCACCTGTACTCTCTAGAACTTTATTTCATTGTGCATGATTGTATTGCCATTGTTTCTTTGACATTTGCAATAAAAAGAGAGTCAAGGGAAAAAAAAACTATTACAAAAAATGTTTATATTATAAAATAGATGCATTTTAATATATAAAAAATGCCCACAAAGATGTTTACCTGCAACAAAGTCTATGGACACTTTGTAGTGTTGAATTTTGTTTAGTTTATAATTTATTTTTATTAAAGGGGCACTGGGGGAAAAAAAGCATTTGGTGATAGAAAGTTATTCAGAATTGTAAATTGCTTCTACCGTATATACTCGAGTATAAGCCAACCAGAGTATAAGCCGAGACCCCTAATTTCAACCCAAAATCCCAGGAAAAGTTATTGACTCGAGTATAATCCTAGGGTGGGAAATACATCATCCCCCCCTGTCATCATCCAGACCCGTCATTAACATCCTCATCATCATCACCGCCTGTCATCATCCAGACCCTCATCATCATCACCTGTCATCATCCCCTTGTCATCATCCCACACCCCCCCCTTCATCATCCCCTTGTCATCATCCCCACCCCCCTTCATCATCCCCTTGTAATCATCCCACACCCCCCCTTCATCATCCCCTTGTCATCATCCCCACCCCCCTTCATCATCCCCACCCCCCTTCATCATCCTCTTGTCATCATCCCACACCCCCCCTTCATCATCCTCTTGTCATCATGCCACACACCCCCTTCATCATCCTCTTGTCATCATCCGCCCTCAGTGGTCTTCAACCTGCGGACCTCCAGAGGTTTCAAAACTACAACTCCCAGCAAGCCGGGGCAGCCACCGGCTGTCCGGGCTTGCTGGGAGTTGTAGTTTTGAAACCTCCGGAGGTCCGCAGGTTGAAGACCACTGCGGCCTTCGACATCATCCAGCCCCCTCTCACCCCCTTTAGTTCTGTACAGTACTCACCTCCGCTCGGTGCTGGTCCGGTGCTGCAAGACTGTCCGGAGAGGAGGTCGTCCGGTGGGATAGTGGTTCCGGGCTGCTATCTTCACTGGGGGCGCCTCTTCTCCGCGCTTCGGGCCCGGAATAGAGGCGTTGCCTGGACGATGACGCAGAAGTACGTTGGCAATGAACGTACCTCTGCGTCATTGTCAAGGCAACGTGACTATTCTGGGGCCGGGCCCGAAGCCCTTAGAAGAGGCCTCCCCGGTGAAGATAGCAGCCCGGAACTACTATCCCACCGGACGACCTCCTCTCCGGACAGTCCTGCAGCACCGGACCAGCGCCGAGCGGAGGTGAGTACTGTACAGAACTAAAGGGGGTGAGAGGGGGCTGGATGATGTCGAAGGCCGCAGTGGTCTTCAACCTGCGGACCTCCGGAGGTTTCAAAACTACAACTCCCAGCAAGCCCGGACAGCCGATGGCTGCCCAGGCTTGCTGGGAGTTGTAGTTTTGAAACCTCTGGAGGTCCGCAGGTTGAAGACCACTGCGGGTGGAGAGTTCACTCGAGTATAAGCCGAGGGGGGTGTTTTCAGCACAAAAAATCGTGCTGAAAAACTCGGCTTATACTCGAGTATATACGGTATTTAAAAAATGTCAAGCCTTCCAGTACTTATCATCTGCTGTATTTCCTGGAGGAAGTTGTGTAGTTTTTCCAGTCTGACCACAGTGCTCTCTTCTTCCATGTCTAACTATGTCAGTGACCGTCCATAGCAGTAGCTAATCCCCATACAAACCTCTATTGCTATAGACAGTTCCTGATAAGTCCATAACCTAAGTTCTACTTTTCTTCAAGAAACAAAAATAGCAGAATTACAGTAGACACAAGCCACAGGGCTACTGTAGCTGCCTCACAACATAAAATCACTAAACATAAAAAGAAAAAATAGTAAAGAAGTAACAAAAAAAGGGTACAAAATTACATATATATCATGTACACTAAGCAGGTACATCATAAGTCACTATCAGGGGGCTACAGCTGGTACTCCAGTAAAGCTGCCACCTGGCCGGTAACTGCCATGCTAGGAATCGTAGGTGATTATACAGAACATAGAGAAGTTGGAGAGAGCAGTTCCTTGGACCCCGTACAGATGGTAGGTGTAGAGTTCCTCTGTGAGGAGTGCTGTCACTAGTAGTGACGTCCAGGTGGATGGGAGGTATGCAAGCCCGCAGTTATGGTGACGGATCCTTGGTCGAGGTCCGTAGTGAATGATAAAATAATGGAAGAAAAAAAGCACTGCAGCGGCGCTTCCACCCAGATAGGATCCAGTGAGTTGTATTGTAGGTTTCAAAAGCTCCTTTATTGACAGCTTGACATAAAACTATAAAAGCAGTATGTACAACGACAGGCAAGCAAAACACATTTCGGGAGGGTTATCTCCCTTTGTCAATTGCAGGGAAAAAGTCGTATGCATGGTGGTGGGAAGAGGGGGTTTAAATAATGGGAGAAAAGGTGCCAAGTATACAAGTGAGACGTCATGAATGTCACGATGCCGGCTGGCAGGTAGTGGACCCTCTGTGCCAGAGAGGGATTGGCGTGGACCGTGCTAGTGGACCGGTTCTAAGCCACTACTGGTTTTCACCAGAGCCCGCCGCAAAGCGGGATGGTCTTGCTGCGGCGGTAGTGACCAGGTCGTATCCACTAGCAACGGCTCACCTCTCTGGCTGCTGAAGATAGGCGCGGTACAAGGGAGTAGGCAGAAGCAAGGTCGGACGTAGCAGAAGGTCGGGGCAGGCAGCAAGGATCGTAGTCAGGGGCAACGGCAGAAGGTCTGGAAACACTGGCAAGGGACACACAAGGAACGCTTTCACTGGCACTAAGGCAACAAGATCCGGCAAGGGAGTGCAAGGGAAGTGAGGTAATATAGGGAGTGCACAGGTGATAACTCTAATTGGAACCACTGCGCCAATCAGCGGCGCAGTGGCCCTTTAAATCGCAGAGACCCGGCGCGCGCGCGCCCTAGGGAGCGGGGCCGCGCGCGCCGGGACAGAACAGACGGGGAGCGAGTCAGGTAGGAGAGCCGGGGTGCGCATCGCGAGCGGGCGCTACCCGCATCGCGAATCGCATCCCGGCTAGCAGCAGGATCGCAGCGCCCCGGGTCAGAGGACGTGACCGGGGCGCTGCAGCGGAGGAGGTGAAGCGAGCGCTCCGGGGAGGAGCGGGAACCCGGAGCGCTCGGCGTAACAGTACCCCCCCCCTTGGGTCTCCCCCTCTTCTTGGAGCCTGAGAACCTGAGGAGCAGACTTTTGTCGAGGATGTTGTCCTCAGGTTCCCAGGATCTCTCTTCAGGACCACAACCCTCCCAGTCTACTAAAAAAAAATTTTTTCCTCTGACCTTTTTGGCAGCCAAAATCTCCTTGACCGAGAAGACGTCCGAGGAGCCGGAAACAGGAGTGGGAGGAACAGATTTGGGAGAAAAACGGTTGAGGATGAGTGGTTTGAGAAGAGAGACGTGAAAGGCATTAGGGATACGAAGAGAAGGAGGAAGAAGAAGTTTATAAGAGACAGGATTAATTTGACACAGAATTTTGAAAGGACCAAGATAGCGTGGTCCCAACTTGTAGCTAGGGACACGGAAGCGGACATATTTAGCGGAGAGCCATACCTTGTCTCCAGGGGAAAAAACGGGGGGAGCTCTTCTTTTCTTATCCGCGAACCTCTTCATGCGTGAAGAAGCCTGTAAGAGAGAATTTTGGGTCTCTCTCCATATAATGGAAAGGTCACGAGAAATTTCATCCACAGCGGGCAGACCAGAGGGCAAGGGGGTAGGGAGGGGGGGAAGAGGGTGACGGCCGTACACCACGAAAAATGGGGATTTGGAGGAAGATTCAGAGACCCTGAAGTTATACGAGAATTCGGCCCATGGAAGGAGATCTGCCCAGTCATCCTGGCGGGAGGAAACAAAATGTCGCAAATAATCACCCAGGATCTGGTTAATTCTTTCTACTTGTCCATTGGACTGGGGATGATATGCAGAGGAAAAATTTAATCTAATCTTGAGTTGTTTACAGAGAGCTCTCCAGAATTTAGACACGAATTGGACCCCTCTATCCGAGACAATCTGCGTAGGCAACCCGTGAAGACGAAAAATGTGTACAAAAAATTGTTTAGCCAACTGAGGCGCAGAAGGAAGACCAGGAAGAGGAATGAAATGTGCCATTTTGGAGAATCGATCAACGACCACCCAAATAACGGTGTTGCCACGGGAAGGGGGTAAATCAGTAATAAAATCCATACCAATCAGAGACCAAGGCTGTTCGGGGACAGGCAGAGGATGAAGAAAACCAGCGGGCTTCTGGCGAGGAGTCTTATCCCGGGCACAGATAGTGCAGGCTCGCACAAAGTCCCCAACATCCGTCTCCAGAGTCGGCCACCAATAGAAGCGGGAGATGAGTTGCACAGATTTCTTGATGCCCGCATGACCTGCGAGATGGGAGGAGTGACCCCATTTGAGGATTCCGAGGCGTTGGCGTGGAGAAACAAAGGTCTTTCCTGGAGGAGTCTGTCTGATGGAGGCAGGAGAAGTGGAGATCAGGCAGTCAGGTGGAATGATGTGTTGCGGAGGGAGATCAACTTCTGAGGCATCCGAGGAACGAGAGAGAGCATCGGCTCTAATGTTCTTATCGGCAGGACGAAAGTGAATCTCAAAATTAAATCGGGCAAAGAACAGAGACCACCGGGCCTGGCGAGGATTCAGCCGTTGGGCCGACTGGAGGTAGGAGAGGTTCTTGTGGTCGGTGTAGATAATAACAGGAAATCTTGATCCCTCCAGCAGATGCCTCCATTCCTCAAGTGCTAATTTAATGGCTAGAAGCTCTCGATCCCCGATGGAGTAGTTCCTCTCCGCTGGAGAGAAGGTCCTAGAGAAAAAACCACAAGTGACAGCATGCCCGGAAGGATTTTTTTGTAGAAGAACAGCTCCAGCTCCTACTGAGGAGGCATCAACCTCCAATAGGAAGGGTTTGGAAGGGTCAGGTCTGGAGAGCACGGGAGCCGAAGAAAAGGCAGACTTGAGTTGTTTAAAGGAGTCTTCTGCTTGAGGAGGCCAGGACTTGGGATCAGCATTTTTCTTGGTTAAAGCCACGATAGGAGCCACAATGGTAGAAAAATGTGGAATAAATTGCCTGTAATAATTGGCGAACCCCAAAAAGCGTTGGATAGCACGGAGTCCGGAGGGGCGTGGCCAATTTAAGACGGCAGAGAGTTTGTCTGGATCCATCTGTAGTCCCTGGCCAGAGACCAAATATCCTAGAAAAGGAAGAGATTGGCATTCAAACAGACATTTCTCAATTTTGGCATAGAGTTGGTTGTCACGAAGTCTCTGAAGAACCATACGGACATGCCGGCGGTGTTCCTCTAGATTGGCAGAAAAAATTAGGATATCGTCCAGATATACCACAACACAGGAGTATAATAGATCACGAAAAATTTCATTGACAAAGTCTTGGAAGACGGCAGGGGCATTGCACAGTCCAAAGGGCATGACCAGATACTCAAAGTGTCCATCTCTGGTGTTAAATGCCGTTTTCCACTCGTCCCCCTCTCTGATGCGGATGAGGTTATAGGCGCCTCTTAAGTCCAATTTAGTGAAGATGTGGGCACCTTGGAGGCGATCAAAGAGTTCAGAGATGAGGGGTAAGGGGTAGCGGTTCTTAACCGTGATTTTATTAAGACCGCGGTAGTCAATGCAAGGACGTAGGGAGCCATCTTTTTTGGAGACAAAGAAAAATCCGGCTCCGGCAGGAGAGGAGGATTTACGGATAAAGCCCCTTTTTAGATTCTCCTGGACGTATTCGGACATGGCAAGAGTCTCTGGGGCAGAGAGAGGATAAATTCTGCCCCGGGGTGGAGTAGTACCCGGGAGGAGGTCGATAGGGCAATCATAAGGCCTGTGAGGAGGTAGAGTCTCAGCTTGTTTTTTGCAGAAAACATCCGCGAAGTCCATATAGGCCTTGGGGAGACCGGTTACTGGAGGAACCACAGAGTTACGGCAAGGGTTACTGGGAACCGGTTTTAGACAGTTCTTGGAACAAGAGGACCCCCAACTCTTGATCTCCCCAGTGGACCAATCCAGGGTTGGGGAATGAAGTTGAAGCCAGGGAAGTCCAAGGAGAATCTCCGAGGTGCAATTGGGGAGGACCAAAAGTTCAATCCTCTCATGATGAGATCCGATGCTCATAAGAAGGGGCTCCGTGCGGAAACGTATGGTACAGTCCAATCTTTCATTATTTACACAATTGATGTAGAGGGGTCTGGCGAGACTGGTCACTGGGATGTTGAACCTGTTGACGAGAGAGGCCAAAATAAAATTTCCTGCAGAACCAGAGTCCAAGAAGGCCACTGTAGAGAAGGAGAAGGCAGAAGCAGACATCCGCACAGGCACAGTAAGACGTGGAGAAGCAGAGTAGACATCAAGGACTGTCTCACCTTTGTGCGGAGTCAGCGTACGTCTTTCCAGGCGGGGAGGACGGATAGGACAATCCCTCAGGAAGTGTTCGGTACTAGCACAGTACAGGCAGAGGTTCTCCATACGGCGTCGTGTCCTCTCTTGAGGTGTCAGGCGAGACCGGTCGACCTGCATAGCCTCCACGGCGGGAGGCACAGGAACAGATTGCAGGGGACCAGAGGAGAGAGGAGCCGAGGAGACGAAACGCCTCGTGCGAACAGAGTCCATATCTTGGCGGAGTTCCTGACGCCTTTCAGAAAAACGCATGTCAATGCGAGTGGCTAGGTGAATAAGTTCATGTAGATTAGCAGGAATTTCTCGTGCGGCCAGAACATCTTTAATGTTGCTGGATAGGCCTTTTTTGAAGGTCGCGCAGAGGGCCTCATTATTCCAGGACAATTCTGAAGCAAGTGTACGGAATTGTACGGCATACTCGCCAACGGAAGAATTACCCTGGACCAGGTTCAACAGGGCAGTCTCAGCAGAAGAGGCTCGGGCAGGTTCCTCAAAGACACTTCGGATTTCCGAGAAGAAGGAGTGTACTGAGGCAGTGACGGGGTCATTGCGGTCCCAGAGCGGTGTGGCCCATGACAGGGCTTTTCCGGACAGAAGACTGACTACGAAAGCCACCTTAGACCTTTCAGTGGGAAACAGGTCCGACATCATCTCCAGATGCAGGGAACATTGGGAAAGGAAGCCACGGCAAAACTTAGAGTCCCCATCAAACTTATCCGGCAAGGATAAGCGTATCCCAGGAGCGGCCACTCGCTGCGGAGGAGGTGCAGGAGCTGGCGGAGGAGATGACTGCTGAAGCTGTGGTAGCAACTGTTGTAGCATAAGGGTCAGTTGAGACAGCTGTTGGCCTTGTTGCGCAATCTGTTGTGACTGCTGGGCGACCACCGTGGTGAGGTCAGCGACAACTGGCAGAGGAACTTCAGCGGGATCCATGGCCGGATCTACTGTCACGATGCCGGCTGGCAGGTAGTGGACCCTCTGTGCCAGAGAGGGATTGGCGTGGACCGTGCTAGTGGACCGGTTCTAAGCCACTACTGGTTTTCACCAGAGCCCGCCGCAAAGCGGGATGGTCTTGCTGCGGCGGTAGTGACCAGGTCGTATCCACTAGCAACGGCTCACCTCTCTGGCTGCTGAAGATAGGCGCGGTACAAGGGAGTAGGCAGAAGCAAGGTCGGACGTAGCAGAAGGTCGGGGCAGGCAGCAAGGATCGTAGTCAGGGGCAACGGCAGAAGGTCTGGAAACACTGGCAAGGGACACACAAGGAACGCTTTCACTGGCACTAAGGCAACAAGATCCGGCAAGGGAGTGCAAGGGAAGTGAGGTAATATAGGGAGTGCACAGGTGATAACTCTAATTGGAACCACTGCGCCAATCAGCGGCGCAGTGGCCCTTTAAATCGCAGAGACCCGGCGCGCGCGCGCCCTAGGGAGCGGGGCCGCGCGCGCCGGGACAGAACAGACGGGGAGCGAGTCAGGTAGGAGAGCCGGGGTGCGCATCGCGAGCGGGCGCTACCCGCATCGCGAATCGCATCCCGGCTAGCAGCAGGATCGCAGCGCCCCGGGTCAGAGGACGTGACCGGGGCGCTGCAGCGGAGGAGGTGAAGCGAGCGCTCCGGGGAGGAGCGGGAACCCGGAGCGCTCGGCGTAACAATGAATTAGCATTAAAAATTTAACAAAAAGGTGTGTACATAATAAACATAAGGTGTGCTGCAGGTAAGTATGGTAAAATATAGGGTACATGTAGGTTTAAACATGTTTAATACAATTGTGTAAGCACTTCATTTCCTAAAGCTGGCATCCCCTCGCTATATTATCAGAGTACAATTATCCAAAGTCTTTAAATAAATGCACTACTAATATAGCAGTGTCGGGACCAATCAGGAGAATAGGTTCCAGTAGCCAATCCCTCACCTGTCTTGGGATGACATCAGTGAGGTGGTGTATGGTGCTGTCCGGATTTCAAGACGGTCACGTGATGGCAGTAAGCCAATGGTGAAAAACTCATGGTGTTGTTGGAGGCCCCATTCATTTGATAGGTTAATGTTGGAGACCGGCAGCCCCTCAGAAGTGGAGTGTCGTCATATATGGTTTGTACGGCGCTGTTCTGTGGTGCTCGGGGATGCTTTGAATATGGCACCCAATAGGATCTGGTGTCAGACGTACGGCGACCAATCAGCGTGCGGCTATAGTCCCAATGGTGAGTTGTGATTCGGGAAAAAACAAAATAAGTGGAGCGATCAATCAGAGTGGGTGATGGGCAAGTGGCGACCAATCACACGGTGGATGCATTTGTACTGTAGCTCATGCGTGAATGATGATTCTGGAGAGTGGAGGGATGCTGTACCGTGTCGGAGAACAAGAGAGGAGCCCAGACACAGGTTCAAAAATGTTCAGAAAGAGAGATATGATACCGGCTGTCTCTGTAGTACTCTGAATGAGTGACAGCGGGGGACAGAGGGAAGAAACAAGGTCTGGTGGGCGCATTATACAGCCACTCAGCAGCCGCATTAACAAGCACAGATCCAATGTCTCTAGAGGCTACCAACTCCACAACTTATCTTGCCATGGAGCAGCGAAACATGACTTCAATTTTGATTGCCTTACCATCATCCCAATTGAACACATCCCCATTGAATTCCACCGATCTCCTAACTTACCTCCTCCATCCTCCATATCATGTCCTTGCTCTGGATTCACAGCCATCAGACCTTGTTTCTTCCCTCTGTCACTCACTGTCACTCATCCAGAGTACTACGGAGACAGCCGGTATCATATCTCACTTTTTGAACATTTTTGAACCTTTGTCTGGGCTCCTCTCTTGTTCCCCAACATGGTACAGCATCCCTCCACTCTCCAGAATCATCATTCACACATGAGCTACAGTACGGATACATCCACCCTGTGATTGGTCGCCACTTGCCCTTTACCCACTCTGATTGGTCGCTCCACTTATTTTGTTTTTTCCCGCATCACAACTCACCATTGGGACTATAGCCGCACCCTGATTGGTTGCTGTACATCTGACACCAGATTTGATTGTCTGCCATATTCAAAGCATCCCCGAACACCACAGAACAGCGCAGTACAGACCATACGTGATGACACTCCACAACTGATGGGCTGTCAGTCTCCAACATCAACCTATCAAATGAATGGGGCCTCCAACAACACCATGAGCTTTTCCCCCATTGGCTTACCGCCATCACGTGACCATCTTGAAATCTAGACAGCACCATCCACCACCTCACTGATGTCATCCCAAGACAGGCGAGTGATTGGCTACTGGAACTTATCCTCCTGATTGGTCCTGACACTGCTACATTTGTAGTGTGTTTATTTAAAGACTATTGTGATAGCCTGGGGGGTTTAGGGTATGGGGAGTGTAGCTGTGCAGTAATTAAAGGGTGCTTGTTAACCCTTGCTATTCGTGATGCCAGGGTGAGGGTTCCTCAATAACGCTTTTCCTACCGCCACCCTTTCCAAGAGTGATAGGGAGGTAGATAAGAAGAATAGATTGTCCACAACCGGAGAGTTTCTGAAACAGCATTAACTTTTACTGAAGGTTTTCTGCAAGCTTCAATAATACAACAGCCTCTGAGCGTAACAACAGCTTTCCTTGGAGATTGACAAAGGTTGAGACTTTAGCATTAAGAGTCTTTTAGTACCATGCATTGCTCCATTGGATTTAGGGGTTAGTTGCGGTCCAGTAGTCACGCTAGCATTAGCGGGGATTTAGATTTGTACTGACGGCTTTGGTTCCGCTGAGGCCGGAGGTTTTGAGTTGCGTAGCCCCATACTGTTAGTCCGGCATCTACGAGAGCAGCAACCCAAGCGAGCGATAATTGGATGCAGCTCCCTTATATGGGCAGGGGCTGGACTAACGCTAATTGGTCCATACTGATGTCAATCACCATTACAGAGATTTGTGGGTAACACGTGACCCAAGGATCTCCTAAGTTCCTACAACCTACCATAGAGGTTACTAGCATGGTCACATGACCGAAGGTCCTGCGACGCTGAACAAGGGAAGTACTATACATTACTATAGAATATATATAATTATTAAATATATACATATATATTAACATTAGAGATAGACTTTAGGAGAGACGACTAGGGGCTGAACCACCTGAGGAACCCTACCTGAACGTAGTTACTCTGACTTCGGGGACCTCTACACTAGGTACGGTATGCAATATGGTACCGGGACACCACACTATCTAAAGACTATTTGAAGAGTATCCAGAGTAAAAGGAAATCCCCATAGCAAACATATGCTGTTCTGGACAGTTCCTAAAATGGACAGAGATGTCAGCAGAGAGCACTGTGGTCAGTAGACAGCTCTGTGTTTCAAAAAGAAAAGAATTTCCGCTGTAGTATTCAGCAGCTAATAAGTACAGGAAGTATTAAGATTTTTTAATAGAAGTAATTTACAAATCTGTTTAACTTTCTAGCACCAGTTGATTTAAAAAAAAAAAAAAAAAGTTTTTCACCGGAATACCCCTTTAACCCCTTCCCGACCTATGACATAACTGTACGCCATGAGTGGCAAGGTGTTCCCGACCCATGACATACAGGTACGTCATGAACATTTTTGCCGCTATTGACGGCATCCCGCAGCGCCTGATAATGTGGTGGCTATCACTGATAGCCAGCCATCTTACCATGCGACCACGGGGGGTTTCATCCGCCACCCACCCCCCCCCCCCCCCAGCGATCGCTGCTATCAGCTGGTCAAATCTGACTAGCTGATAGCAGTGTTTCGCTATCAGAATACTTAGCAGCGGTGTGTGTGAGTCCCGATCACGGGGATCGGGACACACACCGCTCTGCTAAGTGTCCCTTACCCGTCCCCCGGCGTCACTTACCCGGCCATGCGGTGTCCCGAGCGGTCCTGGCACGAGCGACGTCCTCCATGCGGTCCCGGAGGTGGTGCGTCCCCAGCGGTGAGTTTCCAGCAGCAGGGCGGCATCTTCATTGGCAGCAGTGAGATCGCCGTAAAGCGATCTCACTGCTGCCTCTGGGAGTTTCAAAACTGCGACTCCCAGCATGCCCAGACAGCCTTTGGCTTTCTGGGCATGCTGGGAGTTGTAGTTTTGCAACATCTGGAGGTCCACAGTTTGGAGACCACTGTATAATGGTCTCCAATGTGTGCTCTTCCAGATGTTGCAAAACTACAAATCTCAGCATGCTCAGTCTGTCCAGGCATGCTGGGAGTTGTAGTTCTGTAACATCTGGAAGAGCACAGATTGGAGACCATTATACAGTGGTCTCCAAACTGTGGACCTCCAGATGTTGCAAAACTACAACTCCCAGCATACCAGACTGCCCAAGCATGCTGGAAGTTGTAGTTCGGCAACATCAGATCCTTCAGATATTGCTCAACTACAACTTCCAGCATGCCTGGGCAGTCTGGGCATGCTGGGAGTTGTAATTTTGCAACATCTGGAGGCACACTGGTTTGGAAACACTAAGTTTGGTTGAAAAACACTTGAAAGTTTATTACTTAACTTAGTGTTTCCAAACCAGTGTGCCTCCAGCTGTTGCAAAACTACAACTCCCAGCATGCACGGACAGCCAAAGGGCATGCTCGGAGTTTGCAACAGCTGGATGTTTGCCCCCTCCCCCCAATGTGAATGTACAGGGTACACTCACATGGGCTGAGGTTTACAGTGAGTGCTGCAAGTTTGAGATGGCGCAAATTTTGCGCTGCAGCTCAAACTCCCAGCGGCAAACTTGCTGTGAACCTCTGCCCATGTGACTGTACCCTAAAAACACTACACTACACTAACACTAACCTAAAATAAAAAGTAAAAAACACTACATATACACATACCCCTACACAGCCCCCCTCCCGAAAAAAAAGGGAAAAATGTCTGGTACGCTACTGTTTCCAAAACGGAGCCTCCGGCTGTTGCAAAGCAACAACTCCCAGTATTGCCGGACAGCCATTGACTGTCCAGGCATGCTGGGAGTTTTGCAACAGCTGGAGGCACCCTGTTTGGGAATCATTGGCATAGAATACTCCTATGTCCACCCCTATGCAAATCCCTAATTTAGGTCTCAAATGCGCATGGCGCTCTCTCACTTTGGAGCCCTGTCATATTTCAGGGCAACAGTTTTGGGTCACATATGGGGTATCTCCGTACTCGGGAGAAATTGCCTTACAAATTTTGGGGGGCTTTTTCTTCTTTAACCCCTTATGAAAAGGTGAAGTTGGGGTCTACACCAGCATGTTAGTGTATAAAAATTAAATTTTTTACACTGACATGCTGGTGTTGCCCTATACTTTTCATTTTCACAAGAGGTAAAAGGGAAAAAAGACCCTCTAAATTTGTAATGCAATTTCTCCCGAGTACGGAGATACCCCATATGTGGGCGCAAAGTGCTCTGGGGGCGCACAACAAGGCCCAGAAGGGAGAGTGTACCATGTACATTTGAGGTGATTTGCACAGGGGTGGCTGATGGTTACAGCAGTTCTGACATAAACGCAAAACAATAAATATCCATATGTGACCCCATTTTGGAAACTACACCCCTCATGGAATTTAATAAGGGGTGCAGTGAGTATTTACACCCCACTGGTGTATTATAGATTTTTGGAACAGTGGTCTGTGAAAATGAAAAATACAATTTTTCATTTGCACAGTCCACTGTTTCAAATATCTGTGAAACGCCAGTGGGGTGTAAATGCTCACTGCACCCCTTATTAAATTCCATGAGGGGTGTAGTTTCCAAAATGGGGTCACATGTGGGGGGGTCCACTATTCTGGCACCATAGGGGCTTCCTAAATGGGACATGCCCCCCAAAAACCCTTTCAGAAAAACTCACTCTCCAAAATCCCATAGTCGCTCCTTCCCTTCTGAGCCCTCTGCTGTGCCCGGCGGACACTTTACATACACATATGAGGTATTTCCTTACTCGAGAGAAATTGGGTTACAAATTTTAGGGTGATTTCTCTCCTTTTACCCCTTGTAAAAATTCAAAAATTGGGTCTACAAGAACATGCGAGTGTAAAAAATTAAGATTTAGAATTTTCTCCTTCACTTTGCTGCTATTCCTGTGAAACACCTAAAGGGTTAAAACACTTACTGAGTGTCATTTTGAATACTTTGGGGGGTGCAGTTTTTATAATGGGGTAATTTATAATGTATTTCTAACATGAAGACCCTTAAAATCCACTTCCAACCTGAACTGGTCCCTGAAAAAGTACGATTTTGAAAATCTTGAGAAAAATTGGAAAATTGCTGCGGAACTTTGAAGCCCTCTGGTGTCTTCCAAAAGTAAAAACACGTCAATTTTATGATGCAAACATAAAGTAGACATATTGTATATGTGAATCAATATGTAATTTATTTGGAATATCCATTTTCCTTACAAGCAGAGACTTTCAAAGTTAGAAAAATGCCAAATTTTCAAAATTTTCAGGAAATTTTTAGATTTTTTTTACCAAGAAAGGATGCAAATATTAGTGAAATTTTACCAATAACATAAAGTAGAATATGTCACGAAAAAACAATCTCGGAATCAGAATGATAAGTTAAAGCATCCCAGAGTTATTAATGTTTAAAGTAACAGTGGTCAGATTTTCAAAAAATGACCAGGTCCTGAAGGTGAAAATGGGCTGGGTCATGAAGGGGTTAAACCTACATGTACCCTATCTTTTACCATACTTACCTGTAGCACACCTTATGTTTATTATGTACACACCTTTTTGTTAAACTTTTTTATGCTAATTCATGACGTCACACATTATTTAAACCCCCTATTCCCACCACCATGCATACAACTTTTTATCTGCAATTGACAAAGGGAGATTACCCTACCGAAACACGTTTTGCCTGCTTGTCGTACATACTGCTTTTATGGTTTTATGTCAAGCTATCAATACAGGAGATTTTGAAACCTACAATATGACTCACTGGATCCTATCTGGGTGGAAGCACCGCTGCAGTGCTTTTTTTCTTCCATTATTCTATGCTAGGAATCGTGTCAGCATGGTCCCTGCATTGGCATAACCGGACCACCAGAGGATCCAGGACACACGTCCCCAATCCCCTAGCGACCTCAAATTCCAACACTTAGTGCAAACACAGTGTTGAATTTGCACAGTGGAGGATAACATGACAGTAAGGAGCCACTGGAGTGTCACTTCTGCCCGAGGTTCCTGTGCAGCAGCAACTCTACATGATGCTATCCGCACAGGAAGCTTAGGGAGAAGAAAAATGACAGGAGCTGCAGGGGAACTAGGGAAAGGTGAATGGTGTTTTTTGTTTTTGTTTTTTTATTGTATTCTATGGGTAGCAATTTTGGGGGCCTTATACTCTATGGGGACAATGCAAGAGGGCCTAATACTCTATGGGGCAATGTAAGGGAGATTTATGATATATGGGGGCAGTGAAAGGGGACCTAATACTATATGGGGACAACGTTTTGGCCTAATGCTATATGGGTGCAATGTTTGGGGTTTAATACTCTATGGTGGCAATGTTTGATGGCTCTATAGTGGCTATATTTGGGGCCTAATACTTTATGGGAGCAATTTTTGGGTCCTAATACTCTATGGAGAAATGTTTATGGATGGCCTATTAATCTATGGAGACAATGTTTATGGATGGCCTATTAATCTATGGAGACAATGTTTAGGGCCTATTACCTTTAATTACCTTTAGGGGCAATATTTGGGGCCTGCTACTCTATGGGGTAAATGTGAGGGGGGCTTGAGCTGTGTAAGGTGCCCCAAAATTTCTGATGGCAAAACAGAAAATGCAGAAAAGAAGCGCTGCACTATGCAAAGTTCATCCCCAATGTTCCATATACTAAGATCCTGAGAACGTTAAATATGTCTTAAAAATGGTAGCTCTTTATAGCATGCTGCCCAACTTATAAAATAATGACCAGCAAATAGTAAGCTCACAGGAATTATGGTAAGAATGATGCCATACTCAACTGATATAAAATATAGTATATGCAGTCAATAGTGGGTGCTGTGCACCACCTAAACTCCCTCCTTTTCTCCCCATATCAACAAACCTGTGTAGGAGAAAAGGGTACAATGTAGCACTCACCCTCTGCTGATGTATCTCTATTCCAGTGAAGTGCACAGCTCCTACCAGCATGTAGTGGGCTTCTGCAAATGTTACAAAGTCTATCTGTGCATTCCTGTGTTGTTGAAGAACACACAAATTTGAATCTGGGCAATCTGAGAAATTCCTTAGGATATGGATGATCCCTTCCTCAGTAGCTAAATAAATATAGTGGTATCCTTGAATTTATGGGTTCTTTTTGTTATGATGCAAAATCCCACCTAATTCGGTTGTTTAATTCCATCCATTACATGGCCTGGATTGTGTTGGTATTGGATTTAAATAGCACAATAGAACACTATACTACCCCATGTAGGATATAAAAAAATATACAGAAATAAATATATAAGAAACATCATACATAAATATACAGATGTAAAGACAAATATAAATATATTAAAAAGTATCAGAGCAATATGGGCTTGGAAATTTTAAAATAGAAAATTGTCCTAAAGCTATCAATCACATTATGCAAGGATGAATTAACAGATCTTATTTATTGCACAAATTGGTACACTGGCCACAGAGAAGGCGGACTGAAAGGACAACATCCATTTTGCAGTAAAGTCTGCTTCAACAGTTGAAGCAGTCTTTACTGCAAAACGGACTTTGTCCTTACTGTCTGACTCCACTGTGGCCAGTGTAGCAATTTGTGCAATAAATAAGACCTGTTTTTACATGCAACCTGTAAGAGAGTGCCGTGGTTAATTCACCCTTGCATACTGTGACTTGATGACATCTACATCTCTATAAAGGACAGAGCGCCTCGATAAAGTTTAACCGGCTTAGCGGGCACTGCGACTCTTCCTGTAACCAAGAGGCACGGGTATGTAATGGCTGGTAGTGCCAATCCTCAGGACTTTTATATTTGAACAGTCCTAAAGTTATATTTTAGTTTATTTTGTTATCATTATACTTTAGTTTACCTTTGTTATCCACATTCAGTATAATTGGTGTATTTAGAATTTAACTCTGTCCACATTTTATATATCTCCTTTCATAACTCAATTTTTATATTCCATTTTCTATTTATGTACCTACCATTGCTCTGATGCTTTTTAATATATGTACTGAAACATTTTAATATATATATATATATATATATATATAACTTTATTTTTACATCTGTATATTTATATGTGATTTTTTTTTTATATTTCTCTATATTTATATATTTATATCCAACTAGGAGTAGTGTAGCATTCTATTCTGCTATTTACGTCCAATCCTAACACAATCCAGACCAGATGCTGGATATCACTAAGCAGGATCAGGTGAAATTTTCAGGTGAAATTTTAAAGAACACATAAATTATAGGATTTACTGATCGCCCAAGGGCTAGAGTGCATACCAATCTGAAGGTCTCTGACTCCTTTCACCTGGGAAGGGGGAGGAGGCAGGGGTGCCCCCTATCCCCTTTTTTGTTTTCTCTGGCAGTTGAGCCCCTGGCTGCGGCTATCCCAGCGTCTCCTTATATATGTGGGATACGTAGGGGCTCCATGGAGGAAAAAGTGTCCATGTATGCAGATGATACTTTACCTAGCAGATGTTCAAGATTTCCTAGGAGCTCTGTTTGCTCTGCTCGAGGATTTTGGTTCCTTGTCTTATCTTAGGGTTAATTGGGCCAAGTCCTCCAGAGGCTGTTTTCTCGCTTCCCCATGGGCTGCAGGTAGTCACCCACTTTAAATATTTGGGAGTGGAGGTTTCCGCATCTGTACAGCCCAATCCCCTCCAAAAATCTATCCATTTCCCCATCTGTCATATAGCTTTCCCTTGAGTATAGATCCTGGTAAAATTGGATTGCTACATTTATTATTTCCTCCTGTATCGTATACTCCCTTCCATCTTTATCTTTTATCCCTGCATATCACTTTTTTCCCTATCTGATTAATAATCCCCATAAATGTCTTATTTGGTTTACCAGTTTCCAAATACTGTCTTTGTTTCCTGAAGAAAGTAGCATGTTGGGCCTTCTCTATTGCAATTTTACGGTGCATGTCTTGCGCCTGTTTGACTTGGGACCAGATATCTTCCGTGGGGCTATTCTCATACACTCTTTCAGCTTCAACTATTTTCTCCATTGTTACCTTCTCCTTATCCCTGCATTTTCTTTTAAACCTAACAATATTTCTAATAAGAAGCCCCCTTAAGAGAGCTTTTAGTGTATCCCATACTACTAGAGTGTCTGCTGACCCTTTATTTATTTCCCAAAATTCTCTAATTTCAGTACTTACCCCTTTTGTCACCTCAAGTGTGGGTTTATATACATACTCCTTATTGCTTCCTGTTTCCCTTTCTCCTTTTTTATACAATACATACTAACATTGCATGATTCGATAAACACCCGGATTCGTACACTATTTTGTGAATTAAAATTCTTGCTGAGCTATTAACCAAGACATGATCAATTCTGGAAGCTGTTTTATGAGTGGCATTATAGCAGGAGAATTTCTTCTTATAGGGGTATAGACTCCGCCACACATCCTCCCACCCCACCTCTTCACACCAGTTGTACAGAAGAGTATTACCATTTCCTAAATTTCATTACCCAGAGATCAGTGAACTCCTTATCCCTTTGGAAATCCATTAACATTTGGAGCACATCTGTTGAAAAAAGGGGGGTGGGGGGAATGTATGTAAATGCCAGAATAGATGACCTATCCTCCCATTTAACATGAAGAAACATAAACCTACCTCAATTTGAGAATTTAACACTTGAATATTTATTGCCCTGTGGATTAAAACTGACACCCCAGATGAATATTCTGGGAAGGTAGAGTGGAAAGCCTCTTTCGACCATCCCTTACCCAAAATAGCCAATGAATCCTTAGTCAGATGGGTCTCTAAGAGGCATACAATTGCTGGGAGATGTTTGTTTATTCTTTCCAATATTGCTACCTGCTTGTTCCTATTTTTTAACCCTCTCACATTCCATACAAGAATTGTATTACTGTTATCCATTAGCTAATAGCTTTCTCAACTCCTCCTTCCGTGAAAAATAGGCTCCCCCTCCATCTATGTAGCTCAACCCAGCTGGTAGTTCCCCACCCTCCTTTACCCCCCTCCCTTCCCCCCTCCCCCTCCTCCCACCCCTACTTCTCCCCTTCTCCCCTCTAACCCCCCCCGCCCCCCCAATCCCCCATCTTCTGATCCGTGCCGTTCACACAAATCTCTAAACTACACTTTACCCCTGCCACTCCGCCCCCCCGACCAACTTAAGCATAGCTGCATATCCTTTCCGCTATTCTCATATCCCCCTCTCCTCCAGCCATTTACTAATCTCACTGTCCAATGCAAAAAAAAACACCCTATCTTCAAATATCATTCTCAATCTGGCTGGGAATAAGAGAGAAAATTGTATGCCGGCCACGTGCAGTCTCTTTTTAACAGGGTTGAAGGCCATTCTTCTGTGCTGGGTATCCCTTGAGAAATGCGGGTATATATACACTTTAGAGTTCCCAAGTAGTATTGCTCCCTTTTCTCTTGAGAGTTTTAATAGACTATCTCTGTCCTGAGAGCATAGTAATTTAACCAAAAGAGTTGTTGGTGCAAGCCCTGGCACGGGCTTCTTCATGGGGGTCCTGTGTGCTCTCTCATTATGGAATAGTTTAGTGAACGGCAAGTTCCCAAAAGTCTCCCTCAACCATTTCTCAATAAAGGATATAGGGTTTTCTCCTTCTTCGCCCTCTGGGATTCCCACAATCCGCACATTATTACGTCAGGATCTATCCTCTAGATCTGCCACCTTCTCTTTAAGATATTTATTATCCTCTTTTATAACTTCACGCTCTTTTCTCATATCTCCCAGCTCTTTCTCCATGTGGGGAACTGCTTTTTCTATTTGCCTAACTCTGTCCTTAATTTTATTAGTATCTTCTCTTATGAAGGAAACTTCCGCACTTAGTGATCCCACCTCCACTGTTAGATCCTCCAGTGCCTTATTACACTTTTCTACCCCACTCAAGATTGTATTCAAAACCTGCGAGTCTAGGTTCTCCCTTTCACTCTCCATCGCCATCTGTAGAATAGCAAATTTCGACCTGCTCAAAGTATTTTGAGGCTCTTGTTCGTGTCCAGATTGTTTCTGGTTCCGAGTTTTGGCAAATCTGCTCTTTTGTTTTAAGGCGCTGACAATCTTAAAGTAGAGCAGAGAGTAGGAGGGATGCTTCAATACATTTTCTTACAAATCTGATTAATTACCTCTGCTCCTCACAACCAGGGGCGGATACAGAGTCTAGTCTCAGGAGGGGCACTATTAGAGTATCAGGTGCTGGTCGACACGCCCCCTCCCACAGACTTGCATTGAGGGGGTGTGGTGTGATTTCACAAGGGGTGTGGCTATGACATCACAACCCCCATAGCCTGCACCCAGGGTTTGGAATGAAATGTTCAGAACGCTGAGGCAGTGGAGCACCCCTTTAAGTATGCAGCATAGTGCCCCCACACTAGGTAGGCAGCATAGTTTCCAGTTCCCCTACACTAGGTAGACAGCATAGTTCCCCCACATTAGGTTTAGTTCCCCCCACATTAGGTTGGCAGTATGTTCCCCCTAAGGAAAGAGAGAGAGAAATTGGAAGGCTTCTCCAGGAACATGATCAGTCAGGCAGTCGGAGGGTCAGTCCAGAGGCCCGGAGCTGACGGCGTTACGTCATGTCATCACAGTGAGCCATGAAGTCCCTGCAGTCTTCAAACATCCCTCTTTCTTTGCTGCTCTGGAAAGATAAGTCACAGTGTTACTGTTCCTATTCCATTATTACTATTACATTATTTCAGCATTATTTCATTATTTCTTTTCCCTGTCTCCCCTCTATGGGACGTGCATTTTACCTGGACGTACCCTGCCAGTGTATCATGCCGCATCATACCTTTCTGTGTCATGTGACCAGCATCAGCAGCTCGCGCTCACTGCTTTGCAATTTTGTCAGCGTTCCCGTGCCGTCTCTCCTCACACGGCGGTGTCTCCTCACAGCATAACAGTGTGTCTGTGAGCTCTCCAGCATCTCTCCTGCCTCCCGTCTGATACATATTCTCCCCCACTGGTGTGTTTGCGTCCCCTCCAATTCAATCTCAGGTAATACAGAAACCTAATCCCTGTATTATCTCATTTTCATTAAACCTTTATATTAACCCCTTAAGGACTCAGGGTTTTTCCGTTTTTGCACTTTCGTTTTTTCCTCCTTACCTTTTAAAAATCATAACCCTTTCAATTTTCCACCTAAAAATCCATATTATGGCTTATTTTTTGCGTCGCCAATTCTACTTTGCAGTGACATTAGTCATTTTACCCAAATATGCACGGCGAAACGGAAAAAAAAATAATTGTGCGACAAAATCAAAGAAAAAACGCCATTTTGTAACTTTTGGGGGCTTCCGTTTCTATGCAGTGCATATTTCGGTAAACATTACACCTTATCATTATTCTGTAGGTCCATACGGTTAAAATGATACCATACTTATATAGGTTTGATTTTGTCGCACTTCTGGAAAAAATCATAACTACATGCAGGAAAATTTATATGTTTAAAAATGTCATCTTCTGACCCCTATAACTTTTTTATTTTTCCACGTACAGGGCGGTATGAGGACTTATTTTTTGCGCCGTGATCTGAAGTTATTATCAGTATGATTTTTGTTTTGATCGGACTTTTTGATCACTTTTTATTCATTTTTTAATGGTATAAAAAGTGACCAAAATACGCTTTTTTGGACTTTGGAATTTTTTTGCGCGCACGCCATTGACCGTGCGGTTAAATTAATGATATATTTTTATAGTTCGGACATTTACGCACGCGGCGATACCACATATGTTTATTTTTTTTATTTTTTACACTGTTTGTTTTATTTTTTTATGGGAAAAGGGGGGTGATTCAAACTTTTATTAGGGAAGGGGTTAAATGACCTTTATTAACACTTTTTTTTTTACTTTTTTTTTTGAATGTTATAGGTCCCATAGGGACCTATAACACTGCACACACTGATCTTCTACACAGATCACAGGCGTGTATTAGCACGCCTGTGATCAGTGTTATCGGCGCTTGACTGCTCCTGCCTGGACCTCAGGCACGGAGCAGTTATTCGCCGATCGGACACCGAGGAGGCAGGTAAGGGCCCTCCCGATGTCCGGTCAGCTGTTCGGGACGCCGCGATTTCACCCGAACAGCCCGACTGAGCAGCCGGGTCACTTTCACTTTAGAAGCGGCGGTCAGCTTTGACCGCCGCTTCTAAAGGGTTAATACCACACATCGCCGCGATCGGCGATGTGTGGTATTAGCTGCGGGTCCCGGCCGTTGATGAGCGCCGGGACCGACGCGATATGATGCGGGATCGCGGCGCAATCCCCCTTCATATCGCGGGAGTCGGCGCAGGACGTAAATATACGTCCTGCGTCGTTAAGGGGTTAAAGGACATCTGCAGCGTTACAAACACTTATCCCCTATCCTCAAGATAGGGGATAAGTGTTTGATCGCGGGGGGTCCGAACGCTGGGGCCCCCGGCGATCTCCTGTACGGGGCTCTCCCGTGCAGGGGGCGTGTCCGCCGCAGCATGACGTTGCGGCCGGCACGCCTCCTCCATACATCTCTATGGGAGAGGCGGGGAGGCAGCATTCGTGCCTCCCCGCATCCCTCATAGAACTGTATGGGGACGGGGAGGAGACGGGGCATCACCGTCGACCTCTAGGTCGATGCTATGGGCTTAGTGCTCACCATTAGCGCTTATGGTGACACCCCGTTAGGGAGATCGGGGGGGTCCCAGCGGTCGGACCCCCCGCGATCAAACACTTATCCCCTATCCTGTGGATAGGGGATAAGTGTAATGCCGCTGCAGTTGTCCTTAAATAAATAATATTAATATTACAGCTTTTTATCCACAGGATTTTTATTTTATTTTTTTCCTTCCCTGATACAAATTTCCTTAATACTAAAATGTCATCCTCTGATATATCTAGGAATAAAGATAATAACCCCATTACTGAGGTCCAAATTCACTCTATTGTTAATGAGTCAGTAAATAGGTCCATACAGTCTCCTGTCCAATCAGCTTTTGTCTCTATGCAGGATACCATAGCACAGTCTGTGGCCCTTGCTTTGGTACATGCCACCCCAAAGTCTGTACCCACGGACCAATTTTAGTCCGCAGATGATACTACTAATACCCCTTCAGAACATCAAATGCCTTGCAAATATTCCTCTAAAAAACACCATATCACTACGGACGACAAAAAAAGTGCGTACTTTGAACTGGTGCCAGAAAGTTAAACAGATTTGTAAATCACTTCTATTAAAAAATCTTAATCCTTCCAGTACTTTTTAGGGGCTGTATACTAAAGAGAAATCCAAAAAGAAATGCATTTCCTCTGATGTCATGACCACAGTGCTCACTGTTGACCTCTGCTGTCCATTTTAGGAACTGTCCAGAGCAGGAGAAAATCCCCATAGCAAACATATGCTGCTCTGGACAGTTCCTAAAATGGACAGCAGGGGTCAGCAGAGAGCACTGTGGTCATGACATCAGAGGAAATGCATTTCTTTTTTGGATTTCTCTTTAGTATACAGCCCCTAAAAAGTGAGAGAAGTGATTTACAAATCTGTTTAACTTTCTGGCACCAGTTGATTTAAAAAAAAAAAAAAAAAAAAACTTTTCCACGGGAGTACCCCTTTAAGAGTGGAAAAAAACAAAAAAGGGGCTTGACTGCTCTTTTAAAATATGCCAAGACAAATTTTTGGATATACTTGGCCCCCTCACAAAAATTTTAGACCTGGCTAATGAATCTTCTTCTTCCGGTACTCCTGCGGATGTCTCTGTCCTAAAAGGCTGGGCTCAAAGGGCAATGTGCCTTTTTGGCCATGCCAACACAGCATTTTTCATTGAAAGAAGACGGACTATCCTCATGAAATTAGATACCCAACTTTTTCATCTGGCCTCTTCTGAAACTACTACTTCCACAGATGGACTTCTGTTTGGAGAATCCTTTATTAAGGAGATCTCTAAACATGTAGGTCTTTTCTCCTCACTGGATAAGGCCCAAACATCACTACGAAAAGTTTTCCATTCCAAGGTTTTCGGCAGGGCTGGAAGAGGCAGTGGCCGCTCTCCCAGCCACGCTCAACCTAGAACTCCCCTCAGAGTCTCCTACTCTTATAATCCATCCTATCCCATCCCTACTTCCCATCCCGCCTCCTTCTTCCCTTACAGGGACAGAACCTGGCGACCTAGAGGAAGAAGAGGATTTACCAGATCCAACCAGACTCCAGGTGAGTTTTCCTCTCACACCTTTTTCCTCTCTACCATTAGGAGGCCGATTAAGACTTTTTTTTTCACAAATGGAATATTCTTACCACAGATTTGTGAATTCTAAATAAGATATTGGGTTATCAAATAGAATTCATATTCATTCTGCCTCAACCTCAATTACCTCATCCTTTCCAATTCTCTCTAACAGACCAAAAATTGGTAGATCTAGAGAATAAAGATCTCAAATCAAAAAATGCCATAATTCCAATAAATACATGTCAACCAGTTTTCCTGAGCAATATCTTTCTGGTAAAGAAAAAAGATGGAGGTTTTAGACTTGTAATCAACCTGAGAAATCTGAACAAATATATCATTTATCGCCACTTCAAAATGGAGGGCATTCATCTACTGAGAGATATTCTCCTACAAGGAGATTGGCTAACGAAAATAGACCTAAAAGACGCATATTTAACTGTCCCTATCCATCCAGAATCCCAATTATATCTTCAATTTCAATGGCGTCATCAAATTTGGCAATTTACTTGCCTTCCATTTGGTCTTTCATCCGCTCCTTGGTGTTCCACCAAATTACTAAAACCGGTTATGGCGGTCCTATGTTCCCCGGGAGTTTATCTGATAATATAGCTAGACGATAGCCTAATCATGGTTCAATCCCTCCCTCTGATCCGGCAACACACTCAATGGACATTGGGGGAGATTTATCAAAACCTGTCCAGAGGAAATGTTGCTTAGTTGCCCATAGCAACCAATCAGATCACTTCTTACATTTCTAACAAGGCCTCTGCAAAATGAAAGAAGCGATCTGATTGGTTGCTATGGGAAACTCAGTAACTTTCCTTTCGGCAGGTTTTGATAAATCTGCCCCATTATCTCTGTTATCATTATCTCTGTTATCTGGCTTCTATTCAAGTCATTTTTCCTGCTCCACTCCACTACAGAGCACTACAACAGCAAAAAAAAGACTTGTGTCAAGGATTGGATTATTCAGACAAGATCAAAATTTCCTGGGAAGCCAAGGAAGAACTTCTTTGGTGGCTCCAACATGTTCAATCCTGGAATGGAAAAAACATTTTCAACACCAAACCAGACCTTTGTATAGAGTCAGACGCGAGGCTAATAAGATGGGGAGCTCACTATGGACAACTTTCCACAGGACAGAAATGGTCCACTTCAGAATCCCATCTTCACATAAATTGTCCGGAGCTTCTCGCAGGATTTTTTGCTCTGAAAAGCTGTGCAAGATCTTGCTCTCATTGTTGCATACTTCTCTGTAAGGACAATGTTTCGGCTGTTCCGTACATCAACCGTCTGGGCGGGACAACATCGAACATTCTAGCCAACATTGCCAAAGACATTTGGCATTTCTGTCTGGACAAAAATGTCATCCAAAAGGCAGAATACTTACCAGGACCCTCCAACTCAGTAGCAAATTGGAATTCTCAACACCTGACGGATTCAAGCGATTGGAGGTTAGACCCCTCATCTTTCAATAGGTCAATTCACTCTGGGGTCCACTTCTCCTGGATCTCTTTACCTCCAGACTGAATACCCAACTTCCAAAATTCTTCAGTTTGCGTCCAGACCCAGATTCTTCAGGGGTGGACGATTTTCTTCAACCATGGCCTCCGGGAGTCCTCTTTTCCCCATTCTCTCTGATCCCCAGATTTCTATCCTGATACATAAATCCATGTTAGTCCTGATAACACCTTGGTGGCCAACTCAGATGTGGTTCCCCCAAATTTTGGGCATGATAACGGACTTTCTGAGAATAATTTAATCTCACCCCCTTCTCCTTCAGGACCCTTTGGGGAACCCTCACCCCTTAATCTGAATCAACTCTATCTTTTAGCCTGGAAAATTTTGGGTCTTCAGAATCAATCTCTGGACTTTCTCTTTCTACTAAAAACACCCTCTCAGAAGCATGGGCCCCAGGCACCAAATTGTCTTATCGATCAGCCTGGGAAATTTGGGTTTGTTGGTGCACTCCAAGAAACTTGGAACCCGTGCATTCCTCTATAGTTCATATGCTGAATTTTCTTTCTGAAGCTTTCGATTCAAGTAAAGCTTACCATACCCTCAATGTCTATCGTTTGGCCATATCTTTTCATCATTCTCCTATTGACTCCACCCACTCATTTGCAAACTTCTTAAGGGTATTCTTTTTAAAAGACCCCCTCAACCAAGGTACAATTCCACTTGGGATGTGAACACTCTTTTAGACCTCTTTCTATCTTGGGAGGATAATGAGTCCTTATCCCTGAAACTTCTTTCCTTCAAACTTACAGAACTCCTTTGTCTAATCTCCATCAAAAGAGTATCGGATGTTAGAGCATTAGATATCTCTCGAAGACAATGTTGACCTAATGGAGTATAATTTTCTATCTTTAGAAGAACAAAAACTAATCTTCATTCTGTCTTTTATCCCGCTTTTCCTCACAATGATACATTGAGTGTGGTTCATTGCCTTGAGGCTAAGTTTCTACTTGCTTGTTTGTTTGTTTTTGTTTTTTTTTAAACATCTAGAAAAACGCCAATTCTGCCGCATGGCGTTTTTTCGGCCAAAAAACGCTGCGGCCAGATGTTAGCTGTAAATCAATGAGAAATCGCAAAATTCTTTTTCCACTTGGCGATTTTCAGTTTGGCATTTTTTTTTATCCTTTTGACGTTTTTCCACTCTTTTTGGGGGGTTTTCAGCTCCTTGGTGGTTTTGAAAAATTGCAGCATGTTGAGCCGCTGGTGTTTTTTTCCCTGAAATCATGGCGTTTTTCTCCCATAGAAGTCTATGGGAGTAAAAAACACCAAGAAAAACACCATGTGGGTTTTAACTTTGACGGTTTTTCAGGCGGTTTTTATTCTCTTTTGGACTTTAGCAATCAAAAAAGTGATGAAGATACCTTTTTTAATAAAATTTTATACGGTACCATTAAAAAAATATATATATATATAAAAAAGATACAGTAGTTATGAAAAAATTTGTATTTAAAGAACTTTGTCTTTTTTATAACAAAATTTTTATACATTTTTAAACAGGGATCAATTTATGTGGGCGGGCAGGGCACTAAAAATATAGCCGGCAATAATAAAAATGTAGTGTGTGTGTGTTATTCACTTTTTATTCTTTATTTTTTTATGTGGTACTACTACTCCCAGCATGGAACACACACTGTTCCATGATGGGAGTAGTAGTACCTGTACTTCTGACACCCATTGCGATCCTTCTGTATAATGTATAGATGTGGCTTACCGCTCTTCTATGGTCCCCTGCACTGTCAGATGGTTCCAGCCAATCACAGCTCTCAGCTAGAAATATGAATAGGTGTATGTATACTTCAGTGAAGGGGACCATAGAAGAGTTGCCCCATCTATACATTATACAGGAGGATCATAGTGGGTGTCAGGAGTGACATCTGCTGCGATTGTCCTATCTATTGCAGAGATGTGGAGCGGCTCTATACTGCACTCGCATCTCTGCGCTATACTCCGGCCAGTGATATGAATAGAACATCACTCATTCATATTTCCATCTGAGAGCTGTGATTGGCTGCAACCATCCGGCCAATCCCCACTCTGGGAAATATGAATGAGTGACGTTCTATTCACATCACTGGCTGGAATACGGAGCAGAGATGTGAGCGCTGTATATTATGGTCGATCGCATTGGGCGATATGTCTATTAGTACAGGTACTACTACTCCCATCATTGAATAGTGTGCTCCATGCAGGGAGTAGTAGTACTACCTAAAAAAAAAATCAAAAAAGAGAGAACCCTATCTTCCTGTCTCATCCCCCACACTAGCTAGATTGATCCAACAGTCTATGTCTATGGCTGGCATTGATACTTCCATTTTTAATGCTCACTCCACTAGAGGAGCAATTTCTACAAAAATACTTCAAACTGGAGGTTTTTTTGTCTGACATTCTCAAGACTGCAAATTGGTCTTCTGATTCTACTTTTAAAATGTTTTATTTTAAACCTGACTCTCATGTTTCTATGAACGTTTTCTAATGTTTTTCTTATTTTTGTGACACATTTATATATAGAAATATTTCCCTATTTGTATAAGCTTTGAACTTGCATAATATGCAATACCCTCCAGTCTTTCAATAAAATTCGAGATTTTCCTAGTCTAGATGATGGAAAATATAGATTTTATTAAAGACAGGAGGCAAGTATTATCCCTCTTGAATACCCATCCCTATAACTATTTATGAACCGTATCTTTGTTCCTAGCTGTTTCAATTGTTCCAGAATATTCTGCTTATTGGAAGACCCCGTCTATTCCGAGATTCTTCTCCTCCACGTTGAAGTTCCTTATTCTTCATTGGATTACGATGTTTATGTTGAGGTTTTCCTTCGCTATCAAAGAAAGAGGGATATTTGAAGACTGCAGGGACTTATATAACCTAGCATGTTACTGATTGGCTGAGCGTCATATTCAGCATGCTTGTGTTTCACCTACAAAGCTTTTTCATTTTTTCTGTTCATTAACTGTATCGCTGCTGCATATTATCAGTAAAGAAAGAAATGCATAATACTCGCCTCCTGTCTTTAATAAAATCTATATTTTCCGTCATCTAGAAGACTAGGAAAATCTCCAATTCTTACTGGTTGGTAGGTGATCAAATACTTATGTCATGCAATAAAATGCAAATGTATTTATTTTTTTAAATCATACAATGTGTCTTTTTTGTTTTGTTTTTGGTCAAGATTCCATCTCTTACAGTTAAAGAGTACATGTGATAAAAATTACAGCCCTCTACATGCTTTGTAAGTAGGAAAACCTTCAAAATTGGCAGTGTGTCAAGTACTTGTTCTCCCCATTGTAGATACAGATTAAAACTACAGGTCAGGGCACCCCCATACAGCCGTGTATACAGAAAAATAAAAAAGTTATATGGGTCAGAATATGCCAACATTAGACAACAAAATAGAAATATTAATGGCACTCATCACTTCCAGGAGAACAGTTTCTTTATTCCAGGTGCAATGTGAACAAACAACAAAAGTAGGGGAGTACAGGACGCCATTATTTAGACAGTGGTTACAGCCGTTTCATACGCCCTGCATACTTTATTAGGTCCTCAGATTGCACCTGGAATAAAGTAACTGTTTTCTGCTTCTGCAAGTAGTGAGTGTCCTTCATATTTCTATTTTGTTGTTTTGGATTTTAGAGACGCAGAGTGTTTTGTGGCTGGCAGTGAAAGGGTGTTACCAACATGAAGGTGCAGGATTGTGTCAGCTGTGCCAAGAGCTGTTTCTTGTATGAACATTATATGCCAATTTTAAATACATTTATTTTATTTGATAAAATTTTACTTTTTTTTAAAGTAGGACAATAAAGGGAAAGCATGTAAACATGAGCATAATTTTACTCAAATCGAGAACATGTCAGTTACTGTAAAGTGCACTGTGTAAAAATGAAACCCCCCAAAATTAGCTAAATTGCAGTTTTCTCTTAAACTTCCCCTTACAAATATTTTTTGGGTTGCACCGTTTATTTTATGGTCAAATAAATTATGTCATGATACAGTTTATTTGGTCACGCAAAAAACAGACCAACATATGGCCATGGGGATGGAAAAATAAAGAAAGTAGTACGGTATGTTCAAAGCAAAGGAGGAAAAACAAAACAGCAAAAATAAAATGAACTGTGTCCTCAAGCACAGAATGGGCTGTGTCCTTAAATTGGATCTCCGGTGGAAAACAAGAAAGTGTCTGCTAATTACACAAGGAACGCTATATTAAAAGTTTTATTTGTTTACAGGTACTCCCGTGGAAAACTTTTTTTTTTTTTTTAGATCAACTGGTGGCAGAAAGTTAAACAGATTTGTAAATTACTTCCATTAAAAAATATTAATCCTTCCAGCACTTATCAGCTGCTGTATACTCCAGAGAAATTTGTATAGTTCTTTCCAGTCTGACCACAGTGCTCTCTGCAGACACCTCTGTCCGTGTCAGGAACTGTCCAGAGCAGGATGGGTTTGCTATGGGGATTTGCTTCTATTCTGGACAGTTCCTGACACAGACAGAGGTGTCAGCAAAGAGCACTGTGGTCAAACTGAAAAGAACAACTCAACTTCCTTTGGAACATACAGCAGCTGATAAGTACTGGAAGGGTTTAAAAAAAACTTAACAGAAGTAATTAACAAATCTGTTAACTTTCTGGAGCTAGTTGATAGAAAAAAAAACTAAAAAAAAACTGAGCACCCCTTTAATCCCTTAAGGACACAGTCCATTTTGGTCTTAAAAAGGCACTGTCATTATGAAAAACTTTTTATATTTTGTAGTACTACTGATAAGATGACTTTTTTAACTATACATTTATAAAAAAAAAAAAAAGACTTTACTAAAAAATCTAAAATGAAAATAGCCGCCACTAGGGGTCATCTGTCTTAATGCAGACAGACTACTCTGTATTTTGCAGCATACTGGATACCGGCTGTAAAGTGTGTTGGTATCCAGTATAGGAGATCACCACTGCACCACTACAGCCTTGAGCTGTTCCTAAACTACAACTCCCATGATAGGAGTTGTAGTTTTGCAACAGCTGGGGCACCATCTTTGTAAAACTCTGTTTTAGAGGTGTGTAGAATCCAGTTCTTGCAAAACTACAGACAAAGGAAGTATTGGCATGCTGGGAGTTGTAGTTTTGCAACAGCTTAAGGCAACACTGCTCTAACAAAGTGCTTTACAAAAACTGCAGCTCCAGCTGTTGCAATGCAAAACTACAACTCCCAGCATGCTTGAACAGCCAAAGCTTTCTGACTCCTGAATGACGAAGAAGCTGATCAGACATTCAGGAGGCTGTGAAAGCCGAATGACACACATAGTGACAGCTATGTTGATTAGCATCCAGCTTTACTAGGAACAGATAGAAAATGTATATATAAAAACTACTGTGCAGTGATTTGCAGACTGCCAGGCTGCTCCCAGACTCAGAGCAGATGAGTCATCCACAGTGAGGGAGAGAGGCGGACACACACCCTTCACAAGGCAAGAACACAAAGCAAATGAGCACCATATAAATGCTATTTGTTAGGGATATATAGGTCCTAGACACATAAAAATTATATGTACACGATCAGGATTAGGTACTGAGTAACACCATCTTTTTTGCGCCATAACAGGTACGCTTTAAGGACACAGCCAATTTTATTTTTGCATTTTCGGCTTTTTTCCTCCTCATATTCTAAAAATCATAACTCATCCACAGACCTATATGAGGGCTTGTTTTTTGCGTGACCAATTGTCCTTTGTAATGACATTAAACATTTTATCATAAAATGTATGGCGCAACTAATAAAATATTATTTGTGTGGGAAAATTGAAAAGAACAATTTTGGAAGGTTTTGTTTTCACGCTGTACACTTTACGGTAAAAAATTTCCTTATTCTTTGGGTCAATACAATTAAAATGATACCCCTGATTACATATATTTCTAAAATTGTACCGCTTTAAAAAAAATCTCAAACTTTTTAATCAAAATAAGTATGTTTAAAATCACTCTATTTGACCACCTATAACTTTCTAATTTTTCCATATACGGGGTAATATGAGGACTAATTTTTTGCACTGGGATCTGTATATTTTTTTTTTACTGGTTCCAATTTTTGGGAATGTGATGTCAAAAATACAGCAAATTTGGATTTTTTTTTTTTTAACGTTTACGCCTTTCACCGTACGGAATTATTAACGTTATTTTTTTTATAGTTTATTTACATACGCGGTGATACCAAATATGTTTATAAATTTTTTCTGCATTTTGGGGAAAAGGGGCATTTAAATATTTATTTGGGGAGGGGCTTTTTAATCTTTTTTTTAACTTGCATAGCACTGATCAGTATTATCAGCAATCTTCTTCTCTGGTCTGCTCAATCTCAGACCAGAGAAGAAGAACCAGGGAAGATGGCCGGAGCAGTTAAGGGGACCTCCAGCCGCCATGTTGGATCCCCGTGGAAGCACTGCGGGCTATCCGATGATCAATTTTAACGACCGCATTGCCGAATTGATCACTGCATCTGAGGGGTTAATTGCGGACATCAGCGTGATTACTGATGTCCGCCATTACCGGTGGGTTCCTGACTGCTGAAAGCAGCTGGGACCTACCATGCCGTCATGTATAGGACGTAAATGTACGTCCTGGTGCGTTAAAGGAAAACTGTGACAAACCACAACCCCCCCCCCCCCCGCACTAACCAGAGGTGCTGGCTGGTAGTGCAGGGGACGCTGATCAATATGCTGTCTACCATGCCCAGATCCGTCCAGCCATTCAGCTGATATCTTAACTTTTCATGATATGCAAATCATCTTCTAACTGGCACGGGCGGGGTTACTGCCTTCATCTGGCACTGTGATGTCACCGCCGCTTGCAGCACTGCCCATCTTATGCATATTTAGGCCCTCCCTCCGTATCTCCCTCTCCTCCCAGCTCTGTATTTGACTCCACTGCGCATGTGCCAGCTTCTTGTGTACACCCGGAAGTGGCCTCAGCGCAGTGGAGTCCTGTACAGAGCGGGCAGAAGAGGGAGGGCATGAAAATGCTTAAGCCCAGCGGTGCTGCAGGCCGAGAGGCGGTGACATCACAGTGCCAGATGAAGGCAGTAACCCCGCCTGTGCCAGTTAGAAGAGGATTTGCATATCTTGAAAAATGAAGATATCAGGCGAACGGCGGGACAGATCTGGCCATGACAGGCATCATATTGTTCAGCGTCCCCCGCACTGCCAGCCAGTACCCCTGGTTAGTGAGGGGGAGGGGGGGGGTTAGGGTTGGTGACAGTTATCCTTTAAGTACCAGGGCACTAGGAAGTACATATACTTTTATTTAAAGGCAATGAAAAATACCAAGTATTTTCCTTAGGGTACCACATCTGGCTCAAAACTGCATGGCAGTGTTCCCAAAAAAACAACAAGTGAAAATGCAACCTTAAAGTGTACCTGTCGTTAACAAACACTTTTTATATAATGTAGATAATACTATTATATTTTGATTAAAAATGTGTATATTTTTGGGTGAAAAAATGCTGTCCCTGCAGATAATGCTTATGTGTCTCTGCGAGGAGACCAAATACAGGAAGTGAGGGCGGGACAAGCAGGGCTGTGTGCAGGCTCCTGGCTTTTAAATCATCCTGATGTGTGAGCTGAGAGCATGTCACGGAGGCCTGCTTGTCCTCAGGGTACAGAGCCCTGCTTGTCCTCAGTACACAGAACCCTGCTTGTCCTCAGTGTGCAGAGCCCTGCTTGTCCTCAGTGTACAGAGCCCTGCTTGTCCTCAGTGTACAGAGAGCCCTGCTTGTCCTCAGTGTACAGAGAGCCCTGCTTGTCCTCAGTGCACAGAGCCCTGCTTTTCCTCAGTGTGCAGAGCCTGCTTGTCCTCTGTGTACAGATCCCTGCTTGTCCTCAGTGTACAGAGAGCCCTGCTTGTCCTCAGTGTACATAGCCCTGCTTGTCCTCACTGCACAGAGCCCTGCTTTTCCTCAGTGTACAGAGCCCTGCTTGTCCTCAGTGCACAGAGCCCTGCTTGTCCTCAGTGTACAAAGCCCTGCTTGTCCTCAGTGTACAGAGCCCTGCTTGTCCTCAGTGCACAGAGCCCTGCTTGTCCTCAGTGTACAGAGTCCTGTTTGTCCTCAGTACACAGAACCCTGCTTGTCATCAGTGTACAGAGCCCTGCTTGTCCTCAGTGAACAGAGTCCTGTTTGTCCTCAGTACACAGAACCCTGCTTGTCCTCAGTGTACAGAGCCCTGCTTGTCCTCAGTGTACAGAGCCCTGCTTGTCCTCAGTGCACAGAGCCCTGAATGTCCTCAGTGTACAAAGCCCTGCTTGTCCTCAGTGTACAGAGCCCTGCTTGTCCTCAGTGCACAGAGCCCTGCTTGTCCTCAGTGTACAGAGTCCTGTTTGTCCTCAGTACACAGAACCCTGCTTGTCATCAGTGTACAGAGCCCTGCTTGTCCTCAGTGAACAGAGTCCTGTTTGTCCTCAGTACACAGAACCCTGCTTGTCCTCAGTGTACAGAGCCCTGCTTGTCCTCAGTGTACAGAGCCCTGCTTGTCCTCAGTGCACAGAGCCCTGAATGTCCTCAGTGTACAAAGCCCTGCTTGTCCTCAGTGTACAGAGCCCTGCTTGTCCTCAGTGCACAGAGCCCTGCTTGTCCTCAGTGTACAGAGTCCTGTTTGTCCTCAGTACACAGAACCCTGCTTGTCATCAGTGTACAGAGCCCTGCTTGTCCTCAGTGAACAGAGTCCTGTTTGTCCTCAGTACACAGAACCCTGCTTGTCCTCAGTGTACAGAGCCCTGCTTGTCCTCAGTGTACAGAGCCCTGCTTGTCCTCACTGCACAGAGCCCTGCTTGTCCTCAGTGTACAGAGCCCTGCTTGTCCTCAGTGCACAGAACCCTGCTTGTCATCAATGTACAGAGCCCTGCTTGTCCTCAGTGTACAGAGTCCTGTTTGTCCTCAGTACACAGAACCCTGCTTGTCTTCAGTGTACAGAGCCTGCTTGTCCTCTGTGTAAAGAGCCCTGCTTGTCCTCAGTGTACAGAGAGCTCTGCTTGTCCTCAGTGTACAGAGCCCTGCTTGTCCCCAGTGTACAGAGCCCTGCTTGTCCTCACTGCACAGAGCCCTGCTTTTCCTCAGTGCACAGAGCCCTGCTTTTCCTCAGTGTACAGAGCCCTGCTTGTCCTCAGTGTACAGAGCCCTGCTTGTCCTCAGTGCACAGAGCCTCGCTTGTCCTCAGTGTGCAGAGCCTGCTTGTCCTCAGTGTACAGAGCCCTGCTTGTCCTCAGTGTACAGAGAGCCCTGCTTGTCCTCAGTGTACAGAGCCCTGCTTGTCCTCAGTGTACAGAGAGCCCTGCTTGTCCTCAGTGTACAGAGCCCTGCTTGTCCTCAGTGTGCAGAGCCTGCTTGTCCTCTGTGTACAGAGCCCTGCTTGTCCTCAGTGTACAGAGAGCCCTGCTTGTCCTCAGTGTACAGAGCCCTGCTTGTCCTCAGTGTACAGAGCCCTGCTTGTCCTCAGTTTACGGAGCCCTGCTTTTCCTCAGTGCACCAAGCCCTGCTTTTCCTCAGTGTACAGAGCCCTGCTTGTCCTCAGTGTACAGAGCCCTGCTTGTCCTCAGTGTACAGAGAGCCCTCCTTGTCCTCAGTGTACAGAGCCCTGCTTGTCCTCAGTACACAGAACCCTGCTTGTCCTCAGTGTACAGAGCTCTGCTTGTCCCTAGTGTACAGAGCCCTGCTTGTCCTCACTGCACAGAGCCCTGCTTTTCCTCAGTGCACAGAGCCCTGCTTTTCCTCAGTGTACAGAGCCCTGCTTGTCCTCAGTGTACAGAGCCCTGCTTGTCCTCAGTGCACAGAGCCTCGCTTGTCCTCAGTGTGCAGAGCCTGCTTGTCCTCAGTGTACAGAGCCCTGCTTGTCCTCAGTGTACAGAGAGCCCTGCTTGTCCTCAGTGTACAGAGCCCTGCTTGTCCTCAGTGTACAGAGAGCCCTGCTTGTCCTCAGTGTACAGAGCCCTGCTTGTCCTCAGTGTGCAGAGCCTGCTTGTCCTCTGTGTACAGAGCCCTGCTTGTCCTCAGTGTACAGAGAGCCCTGCTTGTCCTCAGTGTACAGAGCCCTGCTTGTCCTCAGTGTACAGAGCCCTGCTTGTCCTCAGTGTGCAGAGCCTGCTTGTCCTCTGTGTACAGAGCCCTGCTTGTCCTCAGTGTACAGAGAGCCCTGCTTGTCCTCAGTGCACAGAGCCCTGCTTGTCCTCAGTGTACAGAGAGCCCTGCTTGTCCTCAGTGTACAGAGCCCTGCTTGTCCTCAGTGTGCAGAGCCTGCTTGTCCTCTGTGTACAGAGCCCTGCTTGTCCTCAGTGTACAGAGAGCCCTGCTTGTCCTCAGTGTACAGAGCCCTGCTTGTCCTCAGTGTACAGAGCCCTGCTTGTCCTCAGTGTACAGAGCCCTGCTTTTCCTCAGTGCACAGAGCCCTGCTTTCCTCAGTGTACAGAGCCCTGCTTGTCCTCAGTGTACAGAGCCCTGCTTGTCCTCAGTGTACAGAGAGCCCTGCTTGTCCTCAGTACACAGAACCCTGCTTGTCCTCAGTGTACAGAGCCTGCTTGTCCTCTGTGTAAAGAACCCTGCTTGTCCTCAGTGTACAGAGAGCCCTGCTTGTCCTCAGTGTACAGAGCTCTGCTTGTCCCCAGTGTACAGAGCCCTGCTTTTCCTCAGTGTACAGAGCCCTGCTTGTCCTCAGTGTACAGAGCCCTGCTTGTCCTCAGTGCACAGAGCCTCGCTTGTCCTCAGTGTGCAGAGCCTGCTTGTCCTCAGTGTACAGAGAGTCCTGCTTGTCCTCAGTGTACAGAGAGCCCTGCTTGTCCTCACTGCACAGAGCCCTGCTTTTCCTCAGTGCACAGAGCCCTGCTTTTCCTCAGTGTACAGAGCCCTGCTTGTCCTCAGTGTACAGAGCCCTCCTTGTCCTCAGTGCACAGAGCCTCGCTTGTCCTCAGTGTGCAGAGCCTGCTTGTCCTCAGTGTACAGAGCCCTGCTTGTCCTCAGTGTACAGAGAGCCCTGCTTGTCCTCAGTGTGCAGAGCCTGCTTGTCCTCTGTGTACAGAGCCCTGCTTGTCCTCAGTGTACAGAGAGCACTGCTTGTCCTCAGTGTACAGAGCCCTGCTTGTCCTCAGTGTACAGAGCCCTGTTTGTCCTCAATGCACAGAGCCCTACTTGTCCACCCACACTTCCAGTATTTGATCTACTCACAGAAACACATATGCAATAGCTTTAGGAACAAAAATAGAAACATTTTTAACCAACTTATGTTAAAAATATACATATAATGGTATTTATCTACATAAACATTTTTTGATAATGACATGTACACTTTAAGCTAACATCTCTCTGGATTGCCAACTGGTTTCATGTCTCACTTTTACAACCTCTGGTCATCAACAGGTTCTCCTTCAAGATTAGATATCACCTGATCATGTACAATGCATCCAAAACAATATTATTTTGGGGATGGGAGAATTGAAACAAAAAACCTTCAATTTTGCAATTTTTTGCAAGAGTAGAAAATAGTCTAATGTTTGCAACAACAAAAAAAATTGCACCATTCTGGTCCATGTCATGTAATTTGTTCTCACTTCTACCAAGTGTAGGATGTGGCTTTGGATTTCAGTCCTGCTTAGCTTTAACTATGGACAACTATTTGCATTTAAGCATTTGGCTCCCTCCCTTCCATTATCAACCTTCTTCTGTATCTTATTAATTTTGTTTTAAAATGTAAAAATAAGTTAAATGCAAACAAAATATAACTGTCCTTACAACATCTCAGTTATGGTTCCTAGCGCCTACAAACACACTTTGCTGTGCTGTAGAGTTATCATTCCCCACATCAGCCCCAAATATATCTAAGTAACATTAGCATTGCCTGCTGTGTCAGTCTGTGATACAATAAGGTACTGTAGATCTGTGGAGTTGCATATACTGTAGTACTCTAACTGAGAAAGAAATCTTTACTCACAGTCTCAACTTTTATCATTTTTATTCTTATTATCCATTTGTCTTTCCTGTTTCCGTAGACAGTGGTGTATTTGTTCAGAGGAAAAGTTGCTGAGTTGCCCATAGCAACGAATCATATCGCTTCTTTAAATTTTTTTAGAGGCCTTTTTCAAAAATGAAAGAAGTGATCTGATTGGTTGCTATGGGCAACTCCGCAAGTTTTCCTCTGGACAGGTTTTGATAAATCTCCCCCAATGAGCATAATATAATACTCTAAATATCTTTAATTTTCTTAAAGGGGTACTCCGGCCCTAATACACCTTATCCCCTATCCAATCATAGGGGATAAGATGTATGATCGCGAGGGTCCCGCTGCTAGGGACCCCCGCAATCTGTCATTCTTCACCCACCTTTGTGATCTCCGCAGTGCTGGAGACTCAGAGTGTGAAGCGTGACGACCACGGGGGCGGAGTCGTGACTTCACGATACTCCCACCCCATGGTCGTCACACTTTACACTCGGAGCCTCCAGCACTGCGGAGATCACAAAGGTGGACGCAGAATGACAGATTGCGGGGGTCCCCAGCAGCGGGACCCTCGCGATCATACATCTTATCCCCTATCCTTTGGATAGGGGATAAGATGAATTAGGGCCGCAGTACGTCTGCCATAGCTGTACATTGTGTATGGAAGATCTTATTGTGTGTTTTTGTAACAGGTTTCTCAGCTGTTGGATAAAAATAAGTACAGATATATTGGTCCAAAGGTCAGCATTTTATTTACATTGGCACAACACTTGCAAAGTTTTTCTTTTATAGTTACCTTATTTATTGTATTAATACTAATAGTGATTATGGAAATAATAATAAATAAATAAATAAAAAAATATATATATATGTTAAAATACATCTTGCATTTTATTATTTAAAGTAACAATACTATTGTCTATAGCAGTGTTTCCCAACCAGAGTGCCTCTAGTTGTTGCAAAACTACAACTCCCAGCATGCCCGGACAGCCGAAGGCTGTCAGGGCATGCTGGGAGTTGCAGTTTTGCAACAGCTGGAGGCACCCTGGTTGGGAAACACTGGTCTATAGAACTGAAATGACTGCTTATGTTATTTACCACCATATGCACCAAGTTAAATACCACTATATATATAAATTATATATCATTATATATATATATATATATATATATATATATATATATATTAAAAAATATAGATATATATATATATATATATATATATATATATATACATATATATATATATATATATATATATATATACATATATATATAAAATTTATATATAGTGGTAGTTATCTTGGTGCATATGGTGGTAAATGACATAAGCAGTCATTTCAGTTCTATAGACCAGTGTTTCCCAACCAGGGTGCTTCCAGCTGTTGCAAAACTGCAACTCCCAGCATGCCCTGACAGCCTTCGGCTGTCCGGGCATGCTGGGAGTTGTAGTTTTGCAACAGCTGGAGGCGCCCTAGTTGGGAAACACTGCTATAGATAACTCTTACCTTGTACTGACAAGCATAGGATATGATCTTATCCTTATCTGTGACACTTCCAGTCTGCCTGTAGTTATAAATATATAAGGAAAAGTTACCTATTAAGATACATACTATGTAGTGTGATTTATGCATGCTGATCTGTTTCATGCTTTGTCTGTCTAACTAACGATCTATTCATTTATTTATTTATTTATTGAATTAAATAAATATCTATATGAATCACAACTTTATATGTTTTGTGATTGGTATAGGTAGATAAATAGATATATATATTTATTTACTTATTTAAATAAATACATAAATAAATCGTTAGTGAGACAAAGTATGAAATAGATCAGCATGCTTAAAACATGTACAATCTGCAATGACAGCCTTAGCAGGGTAACTTTCCTAAATAATTTTCTACATCATTCAGTTATTATACACAAGAGAGCTGAGGGTGCACATAGTATAGTGTGTATATATAATGAATATAATAATACTTATTGGTAAAGTTTCATTGCTGCTTCTATAAAAGAACAGTGGATTAATCCTATTAGCATCCAACACATAAGTAATTAACTTGTCCCAGTCAGCACATGGCAGTGATAGTGAAGGGTGGTGCTCCATGCTGGAGGTACTGAGATCGCAGCCACCCTGTTGGATCTACTACTGTATATATATATATATATATATATATATATATATATATACACACACACACACACACACACACAGTTCCCTATATCAAACACATACCATGTAGCAGCACAGTGTTAATATGTATTCTTTATTTATATATGTATAGATCTGAGTATATTTCAACAGTATACATGTATTTTATGTTATATATAGCATAGTGAATTCACATTATAAATCGGAGCAGTGTTGCAAATTTCATAATTCAATGTACATGATATGTCAGAACAGTGTTAATATCTATTTAGTACATAGTTAATTTTACACGTTTTTTATATTGTCAGAACAGTATTAGTATTTATTCGGTGTACACTAGATCCTGTATTTTCTATATGCTTGCAAAGTATTATTTCTTTAAGTGTTTCTTCAATATTTACGATTTACTGTGTATAGCAGCATCGCATACTCGTTACACGATGTATTACAGAACAGTATATACCTTATCCAGAATGTATATATTAGGGTCGGGATCATGATGCCACATTCTAATCCATCTAGACGAATTCTTTGAGATATAGATAGATAGATAGATAGATAGATAGATAGATAGATATGAGATAGATAGATATGAGATAGATAGATAGATAGATATGAGATAGATAGATATGAGATAGATATGAGATAGATAGATAGATAGATAGATAGATATGAGATAGATAGATATGAGATAGATAGATAGATAGATAGATATGAGATAGATAGATATGAGATAGATAGATAGATAGATAGATAGATAGATAGATAGATATGAGATAGATATAGATAGATAGATATGAGATAGATATGAGATAGATAGATAGATAGATAGATATAATAGATAGATGTAATAGATACATATTAGATAGATATAAAGAAAGATAGATAGATAGATATAACAGATAGATATGAGAGAGAGAGAGAGAGATAGATATGAGATAGATATAATAGATAATAGATAGATAGATATGAGATGGATAGATAGATAGATAGATAGATAGATAGATAGATATGAGATGGATAGATAGATAGATAGATGATTAGATAGATATCGTGCTGGGATGTTGCTAGTTGAGGTCCCTATCAGAGATCAGGGTATGTGCCATGTGTGCCCACCAGGCTCTCGAACTTATTGAGGGTACAATATTCCCGGAGCTAACAGTCTTGTCTGCTTCTCATTGACAGCTCCTAACTGGTATAGGAAGAGACATTCCCATAGGATTAGGACAATTTCACTGTAGTCGTCTATTAACTGTATTGAGGTAAATATCAAAACAGGGAAATGTTTATTCTCTGGAACAGGATAAATGTAGGACACAAGAAGTGACAATTCCCAGTTACTCGTCTACTCTAGAATAGCCATTACCTGCAGATTTAACCCATGCCTTCTAGCAGCTCTTTTACTATGTGACCGTTACAATGCAAGAAAGTCGGTAGAACTATCTGCTATATAATTATTATTATTAATATTATTATCGGCGATGAATTTTAGCAGATCTGGATATATTATAACTGTCTTTATTTTTCGAAATTTCGAAGGTTTAAATAAGTAAATATTTACAATAAATAAAATCACACTTTCATGTAGATGGATGACGACAACCGACAGCACAAACATCCATGAAAAGATCATTGCTTTATTTAATGTTCTTATAGTTCATAGTCAGAGAATTTATAGTTTTATAGTTTACTTTGCAGAATACAAGTAAGTGTAATAAAAAGCAAAGAGAAACCGAGATGAGTGTGCATTGCAAATACATCGTGTGTGCATGAAAAATATCTAGATTTCGTATTTACATTTATATATCCACTGTACTTACTGACCTTGTTACTTACGATAAAATACACTTCTAGTAACTGCTTCCAAGTCCACAGTCACCTACTATAGGAATCATAAGAATGGGACATTGTCTGAAAGTTATAGAATCCAATAAAATGTTCAGGAACTTACTGGTTAATAGCTAAAAAAAAAAAAACTGCAACTAACCAATGGAGGCGAGTTCATATAAAACTATTCATCCCGTTCAGCTGTTCCATAGTAAAGTGGACAACATGTACTAGTAATGTACAATAATACAACCACATGTACTAGTAATGTACAATAAAACAACAACATGTACTAGTAATGTACAATAAAACAACAACATGTACTAGTAATGTGCAATAAAACAACAACATGTACTAGCAATGTACAATAATACAACCACATGTACTAGTAATGTACAATAATACAACCACATGTACTAGTAATGTACAATAAAACAACAACATGTACTAGTAATGTACAATAAAACAACAACATGTACTAGTAATGTACAATAATACAACCACATGTACTAGTAATGTGCAATAAAACAACAACATGTACTAGCAATGTACAATAATACAACCACATGTACTAGTAATGTACAATAATACAACCACATGTACTAGTAATGTGCAATAAAACAACAACATGTACTAGTAATGTACAATAAAACAACCACATGTACTAGTAATGTACAATAAAACAACAACATGTACTAGTAATGTGCAATAAAACAACAACATGTACTAGTAATGTACAATAAAACAACAACACGTACTAACAATGTACAATAATACAACCACATGTACTAGCAATGTACAATAATACAACCACATGTACTAGCAATGTACAATAAAACAACAACACGTACTAACAATGTACAATTATACAACCACATGTACTAGCAATGTACAATAATACAACCACATGTACTAGCAATGTACAATAAAACAACAACACGTACTAACAATGTACAATAATACAACCACATGTACTAGTAATGTACAATAATACAACCACATGTACTAGCAATGTACAATAAAACAACATGTACTAGCAATGTACAATAAAACAACAACACGTACTAACAATGTACAATAAAACAACAACATGTACTAGCAATGTACAATAATACAACAACATGTACTAGTAATGTACAATAAAACAACAACATGTACTAGCAATGTACAATAATACAACCACATGTACTAGCAATGTACAATAATACAACCACATGTACTAGCAATGTACAATAAAACAACCACATGTACTAGCAATGTACAATAAAACAACCACATGTACTAGCAATGTACAATAATACAACAACATGTACTAGCAATGTACAATAAAACAACCACATATACTAGTAATGTACAATAAAACTTACCTATGAACGACAAGAATATTTGACTTATTAAGAGGCCTACTTACCGGTCCATAATTATTACGCTAGAAAGATTTGCTCTATTCTAAAGTGTCTTACTTGTTATTTCTATCTATAACTATTAGACCTTTATATTTTGAGGATTATCACTGCTTATATGGTTTAGGGGAATGAGCAAAGTTGTATATGGAGGGGGGGGGGGGTGAAATAGACAGAAAGACAGAAAGACATAGACATATAGATAAAGATGATTTATTGCTGTGTGTAGATCAGGCACAATACATCACACGGAAAGTTTCTCCATAAGTTTCCTCAAGGGTACATTCAGCGTGTCAGGAGCAGTGTAGGGGACCAGGACACAACAGGTGGGCGGTGCCACACTTACTGTCACAGTGCACTGTATATTAGTCCTTTCAGTCCTCTAAGGTCATCAGTCATTCACTGCAGTGATATACACAAATCCGTGTCCTGGTGTCATAAAAATGAACATGTGGTGTTACAGCTCACACTGGCATATATAGGTCAGGGGTACAAACACACACAAACACACATTACCTGAAGTGCTCCACAGCCTGGCACAGCAGGAGGGCACACTATACCTGCACTGCCCTGGGTGCATCTCATTGAGCATATAGCAGGCGCATGTAGGGTTTCGTCTGGGAGGTACAGACCATTCATTTCATCCTACCCCCCTCCCCAGTGCTCTGCTGACGTCATGCTCCTCAGGACTGGGGAAGAGCAGGGCAGCGCTAAGTGGGCACAGGGCGCATTTCCCTCCTCCCCAGTGTCCTGTCACTTGTTCCTGTCCTCATATTATTCTAAGGTCTGCAGCACAAAGTCACTTAGTGCATTCAACTTCCCAATCCCTGCACAGAGCCAGGCACTGCCTAGTGTCACAGTCCTGCAGCACCTCTCAGCTGTGTGCCCCTCACCCCCTGGGCATCAATCCATGCAGAGATCATTGAGTAGTACGGGCAGCCCATACTGGCATTGGGAATATCCGCTAGAGTCAAGGCCAGGACAGAAGAGAAGACAGTGACTTTTGGTTCCAGACCCCTGTGGGAGGAGGATGCCTGGATTGTCCCAGAGAGGAGAGCACTGAGCTCCGGAGGGCACCTGTCTCTGGACCTTGCGGGTGCGGGACCTTCTGCCAACATGAGCAAACCGGCGGGATCAACAAGTGGGTAACATTCTGCTTTATCTTGTATGCTACACTAGATATAGTATATACTCCTCATTACTTTAGACTTTTCTCATAAATTATTATAGGGGCAGAGCAACAGGAGACTTTACAGGGAAAGCGGATTTGTGCTCAGTCTATTTACCCCTGAATTGGTTAATGAAACAATCCCAGAAAGCAGAGAACTATTCTAAAGTCACATTGCCTGTAATCCTGAATCCAGGCTCCATACACTCTGCCTGTGTATAGGGAAAGGCTCTGCACATAATCCCTAGCACAGGTTCAGAAAGGCGCATTCTTCTGGACAAGTGTGCGAACAGTCACTATTGTAGCGAGAAGTAATGTAATGATGGATAATTCATACATAGTTACATATGGGTTATACTCAGGAAACTATTCACTGACTGTACGTAAGAAATAACTGACTAGAGGAAAAGGATACTTTATATACACTTAGTAACTCTGTGAAGTGTCCCATGTATTTCTGGGGTTTAGAAAGTCAGGTAAAGTACACAATATAAGTGTAAGTGTGTGTGTGTGTGTATATATATATATATATATATATATATATATATATATATATAAATATATAAATAAATATATATTTATTTAAATATATATACAGTAAAAAAAAAAGTTACCTGGCATAGGGAAATGTGTAGTGCTAGTTGAGATAGATAGATAGAAAGACAAATGATAGATAGATAGATAAATGATAGATAATAGATAGTTAGATAAGAATTTTTTTTGAGAAATATATCTGTAGATTAGATAGATGATTGATTGATTGATAGATTAATAGAAGATAAAAAGAGAAAGAGACAAACCATAGAAAGGTAGATATAGAGGGAGAGAGATATCAGATAGATAATAGGTGGATAATAACATATATAATTTTCATATATACATACACACACATTAATTAATTAATTAATTAATTAATTAATGATAGATAAATAGATGGTAGATAAAGAATAGATAGGAAGACAGATATATAGATCAGCCTTTGGCTGTCCGGGCATGCTGGGAGTTGTAGTTTTGCAACATCTGGAGGTCCGCAGGTTGGAGACCACTGATATAGATAGATAGATAGATAGATAGATAGTAGATAAAGAATAGATAGTAGATAAAGAATAGATAGATAGTAAAGAATAGATAGATACTATATAAAGAATAGATAGATACTATATAAAGAATAGATAGATAGATAGTAAAGAATAGATAGATAGTATATAAAGAATAGATAGATAGAGAGAGAGAGAATAGATAGTAGATAAAGAATAGATGGATAGATAGCAAAGAATAGAGATATAGATAGATAGATAGATAGATAGATAGATAGATAGTAGATGAAGAATAAAGAGATAGATAGATAGATAGATAGATAGATAGATAGATAGAGAATAGATAGATAGATTTTTTATCTGTTTGATGACTCCTCGTTAGGACTACTGGCAGACTGCCCAGGTGCCCGGTGTAATTGTGGTGCCCTATAGTCCAGGCTGACAGACTGCCCAGGTGCCCGGTGTAATTGTGGTGCCCCATAGTCCAGGCTGGCAGGCTGCCCAGGTGCCCAGTGTAATTGTGGTGCCCTATAGTCCAGGCTGACAGACTGCCCAGGTGCCCGGTGTAATTGTGGTGCCCTATAGTCCAGGCTGGCAGGCTGCCCAGGTGCCCGGTGTAATTGTGGTGCCCTATAGTCCAGGCTGACAGGCTGCCCAGGTGCCCGGTGTAATTGTGGTGCCCTATAGTCCAGGCTGACAGGCTGCCCAGGTGCCCGGTGTAATTGTGGTGCCCTATAGTCCAGGCTGACAGGCTGCCCAGGTGCCCGGTGTAATTGTGGTGCCCTATAGTCCAGGCTGGCAGGCTGCCCAGGTGCCCAGTGTAATTGTGGTGCCCTATAGTCCAGGCTGGCAGGCTGCCCAGGTGCCCGGTGTAATTGTGGTGCCCTATAGTCCAGGCTGGCAGGCTGGAGTGTATAGCTATGTGAACTGATCTCTGCTTGGGTGGTAAGGAGAAGCCAAGCTGCAGTCCCTTAGACCCAGACTACCTTCTTTCAGCAGCCTCTGATGGTAATTACAGTAATCTAAGCTGCCATATATCTTTAAGCAATTATAACACACAAAAAGTCCCCCAGCTCCCCTGCTGCGGGATGTTCAAAACGGTTTCCCAATTCAATAAAATTCTGTTTTCTCTCGTTGTACTGTCAAGACCATGCTGCCTGGAGGAAGAGATGCTGCCCAAACACAGGCCTCCCCTGAGCCTAATGAATGACCCTGGGTCACAGTCACATGGCTGGCAAAGCTTCTAACACTATGACTATTAGGATGTCTCTCCCACCAGTCCTAAATCCTGCACTTAGCATAGGAAGGACTATTCAGAATTCATCCTTTTTTTATTGTGTTTGTGTATGTTGATCCAATCCTAAAATCTCTTGTATATATTAATGGTGTCTGGGTGATGTAATGAACTGTGCTCCATACAGTACAAGCAGCAGTCATGTAATGTGAGTGTGGGGTTCAGAGGTGGAGTCTGTATCAGTGGAGGCTAAGCCTGCAGGAGGGGGGTGAGTGCTCTCCCTGTTGGCATTGTGTGATCCCAGAATTCCCATGCTACTCTTTTTGACGGGTCACTGGTGAATCAATAGGTAGGTAGCAAAAAGACCTTGTAATTACACATGAATATAAATAAGCAGGGCAATTTAGGGTGTTGTGCCAGGGCTGAGGGTGCAGCATACCTGAAGACTAACCCATGGCACCTGCTCCTATACCTGCCCCTGTGATCTGAATTATGACTGTTATTAATTGTAGGAAAGTAACTTCACAGCCCCCCTCACTCCCACCCAGGCTTAACTCCTCTTTCCCTGGTCCTGTTGTGTATAGCAGCTGTCGGCTTTCATTTAGTAGGAGATGTGGCAGCTTGTGCTGGCTGGAGGCAGTCAACCCACATTGAATGGGGGAATCATTAAGTTAACACTTTATTTAATGTCTCCCTTGTTGCCCCCTGGGCATTGTTTTACCCCTGCTGGATCTGCTCTACACTCCATGCTGCCCCTTTGGGGAAGATGAGTACTTGTCATTTTTCTTCCCTCCAATGTCCCCTCTGCACCCCATGTGTCCCATACTCAGTTCACCATGCTCTCTGGATGGCTCCTTTTATTTTGTTTTATTTCTAGATTTTTGTCATGTCTTTGCTTCATTCACCGTCCTTATAAAGAACCATAGAAGAGTTTCATCCAGGGCAAAAAAAAAATATATATATAACTAGCTACACAGTTGTATATTTACTACTTACTGACTAGTTTATATATTAGAACATAGACATTAGGACGTTATTAATACGAGTTAGAGATATAAATAATATATTAGGCAAGTGAACAATTCTCCAGGTGCTTCACAGGTTTACTGCAAACAAGGCTCTAGAATATTGTTTCCCAGCCTTCGGCTGTCTGGGCATGCTGGGAGTTGTAGTTTTGCAACAGCTGGAGGCACCCTGGTTGGCAAACACTACTCTAGAATGATGTAGGACACATTTACGATTAGGATGAGTATTTTATTGAAGAGTTGTGCTGTTCTGTAGATGTGTTAAGGTAGCTTCAAAGATGTAGATAAATAAAATAAAGTTTTTTTTAGATAGATAGATAGATAATATATAGATAAATAATAGATAGATGATAGATAAATAGATAGATGGTAGATAGATAAATAATAGATAGATAAATAATAGATATATAGATGATAGATAGATAGATAAATAATAGATAGATAGATAGATAGATATAATAGATAGATATATAGATAGATGATTGATTGATAGATAGATACATAGATAGAAAACTAATAGATAGATGGATGATAGATATATAGATGATTGATATATATATATATTATAGATAGATATAATAGACAGATAGATAGATTTAATAGACAGATAGATATAATAGATAGATAGATAGATATATAAATGATAGATAATAGATAGATAAATAGATAATAGATACATAGATAGAAAACTAATAGATAGATAGATGATACATAGATCGATAGATAGATGATTGATAGATATATATAATAGATAGATAGATATAATAGATAGATAGATAGATGATTGATAGATATATATAATAGATATAATAGATAGATAGATAGAGAGAGATAGATAACATAGATAGATAAATGATAGATAGATAATATATAGATAAATAGATACACAGATAATAGATACGTAGATAGAAAACTAATAGATGGATGATAGATAGATAGATAGATAGATAACTAATAGATAGATGATAGATAGATAGATATAATAGATAGATAGAAAGTATTTTTATATAGATAGATGATAGAAAGTATTTTTATATAGATAGATAGATAACTAATAGATAGATGATAGATAGATAGATATAATAGATAGATAGAACGTATTTTTATATAGATAGATAGATGATAGAAAGTATTTTTATATAGATAGATATAATAGATAGAAAGTATTTTATATAGATGGAGAGAAATATACAGATGGATGTTAAATCGATGCAGTTTGTTTGACTGAAATTGTAGTTTGTGTAAAACAATTGAACCTGGTAAATAAGGATCCACAAGAACTTTATTTGGATTGTTCTGAATTGTCCCATTCGATTTCTATGCAGTCTAATGTCCCTACAAAGTCCCTTCAGTCCATGGATCGCACCTTCTGTAAACACTTCAGTGACTTCATTTACTGTTCTGATAGGTAATAAACCAAGTGCAGTCCCGAGCCCGGGATCCACCCAGTAATCATCTCATACATGACGGGATCTGTTCTGTCCTGACAGCAGTCATATACTATGATGTGTAACAGTCAGACATGTTCTGTTATATATCACAATGATACCAATGGAACACAGCAGAGGTATTAAGGGACAGTAATGGTGAACAGGTTATAGCAGTAAATAAAACATACTTACTTTATAGTGCTCAAACATATTAACACTAAATTATAGGGGTTATTCCCCTGGAACCACAAACTGATGGCAGCAGCAAGAGATACAGTGAACACTCATAATCCTTTCTAGATATAATCATCATGTTGTATAAAATCATGTTGTCTGCAATATAGGACAGGGATGTGCACAGTAACTGAGAGGATTGACAAAATGTAGCTCTAAATAGTTTTCTAAAAGGGAGACTGTGAAACTACCTGCACACAAACAGTGTGACTGTATAAACATAAACATCTATCTATCTATCTATCTATCTATCTATCTATCTATCTATCTATCATATCTATCTATCTATCTATCATCCTATCTATCTATAATATCTATCTATCTATCTATCTATCTATCTATCTATCATCTATCTATTATATCTATATATAATATCTATCTATCTATCTATCTATCTATTTATCATCCTATCTATCTATAATATCTATCTATCTATCTATCTATCTATCTATCTATCTATCTATCTATCTATCTATCTATCTATATAATCTATCTATCTAGAATTCCAAAAAAGCAGCACATCCACCAGCAAAGTAGTAAAAATTAAGAGGTGCACGCATAGGAGGCTTGGTTAGGGACTCCAACTTCAATAAAAAGAGATAATCGCAGCACACAAAAAGTATCTTAGTGCAAAAAAGTTACATTTATTCCATCTTCAGCAAAAATAAAGTGCAACGTTTTGGTAGTCTCACACCACCATCTTCAGGCATGTCTGATATCTATCTATTATATCTATCTATCATCTATTTATTATATCTATCTATCATCTATTTATTATATCTATCTATCATCTATTTATTATATCTATCTATCATCTATCTATTATATCTATCTATCTCATATCTATCTATCTATCTATCTATTAATCAATCAATCAGTTATCTATCTATGTCATATCTATTATATCTATATATTTATTTATTATATCTTCCTATCTATCTGTTATCTATCAATCAGTTATCTATCTATCTCATATCTATCTATCTATCTATCTATCTATCGCTGTATAAATTATGGACTTTTGTTCACTTTAGAGAAGTTGGTGCAGAAAAGCTTATGATTGCAGTGTAAATAAATAAAATATCTTTGTACAAGTCTACATTTGGTTGTATGGTACAGGAGATACTTGCTTTCCTCAATATGTATGAAATTTCCTAAAGTAGTTTTTTACTCAAATTTGTCTGTTTTTTCTATACTAATTTTGTGCTACATAGCTACGTCCCTGATTAGAATTATCATTCTTTATGGTTTATATATATGTGGGTGTTTATTTGCCTTTAAGATCATGTGCAGATTAATATTTTAGGGTAGGTTCACACGTGCCATATTTTACTGCGTATTTGCTGCTGCGTAATTTCCTACCCATTGACTTTGGGTAGAAAAATAAGCAGCCGCAAAGACGCAGCATAATGCCACACATGTGACCATGCCCCTATAGTGAATTTCAAGTAACCAAAAGGATAAAGCAGTAAAGTGCCACATGGCAAAATGACACAAGACTAAGTGAAATAAAACTCTTAGGCTGGAAACACGGGTTGGTTTGGTGGAAAAAACTGTCCCAAAAAAGTTATACTCGCCACATAGCATTTTTTGGGGGCCAAAATGCTGCCGCAACAGGTAACCCATGAGTCAGTAGGGAAATATGAAACATTGGCATTTTTTCTGAGCTCCCTTCCCAACCCCCCCCCCCCCCCACCACCACCACCAATTCTTTAAAGGGTACCTCTCATCAAATAAACTTTTTATATATTTTAGATTACTGAATGTTGAATAACTTTCCAATAGCAGGTTAATGAAAAATATGCTTCTTTCTATTGTATTTTTCCCGATCAGTCCTGTCAGCAAGCATTTCTGACTCATGCTGGAGTCCTAAACACTCAGAGCTGCCAGCCTGCTTTGTTCACAGCCAAACAGGCTGTGAACAAAGCAGGCTGGCAGCTCTGTGTGTTCTCCTTTGTGAACAAAGCAGACTGGCAGCTCGTAGTGTTTAGGACTCCAGCATGAGTCTGAAATGCTTGCTGCCAGGACTGGTAGGGAGACCCCTAGTGGTCATTTCTTCAAAGTGGAAAATTAAATAGAAAGAAGCATATTTTTTAATAGCATGCAATTGTAAAGTTATTCTGCATACATTAATCTATAATATATCAAAAGTTTTTTTGATGAGAGGTACCCTTTAATACAAAAATTAAGTCATATGATAAAAGAATCACATGACTTCTAATGAGACAACCACAGGGGATAAAACACCTTTACTAATACAAACTATTAAAAAAAAGAAAAAGAAAAACGCCAAAAAAAACTGCACATTGGAAGTTTGGCCTTTGTTCTTGCTAAACAAAGGTCAAACAAAAAATGTGCGTGTTTTCAGCCTTATATTATCTACAAAATATTAGGTGGGCTATTTGTAGAAAAGAACATTTGAAGTGCAAGTGTCTGTATTAATATATTAAATGTATTTAAGTGAGACATCACAGATGTTTAAAAATCACAATACAAGTTACTTCCAACTGTCCAACAGATAATGAGGCAAAATTGTCAATGTGTGGTAAGTTAAAGGGGTAATTCACCCCTAGACATCTTATCCTCTATCCAAAGGATAAGGAATAAGATGTCTGATCGCAGGGGTCCTGCCGATGGGCGTTCGTTTACAGCGTCGGGTGCAGTGCTGGAGGCTCGTGATGTTATGACCACTTCCCGCTCATGACGTCCCGGCCACGCTTCCTCAATGCAAGTCTATGGGAGGGGGTTCACGCGAATGTGTGTCATTCAGCTTTCACAGACTCCTGAATGTCTGATCAGCTTCTTTTTCATTCCGGAGTCAGAGAGAGCTTTGGCTGTTCAAGCATGCTGGGAGTTGTAGTTTTGCATTGCAACAGCTGGAGCTGCAGTTTTTGTAAAGCACTGTGTTAGAGCAGTGTTGCCTTTAGCTGTTGCAGAACTACAACTCCCAGCATGCCCACACTTCCTTTGCAGTTTTGCAAGAGCTGGATGCTACACAGCTCTAAAACAGAGTTTTACAAAGATTGTGCCCCAAGCTGTTGCAAAACTGCAACTCCTATCATGGGAGTTGTAGTTTAGGAACAGCTGAAGGCTGTAGTGGTGCAATGGTGATCTCCTATACTGGATACCAACACACTTTACGGACAGTATCCAGTATGCTGCAAAATACAGAGTAGTCTGTCTGCATAAAGATAGATGACCCCTAGTGGCGGCTATTTTCATTTTTGAGTAAAATTTTTTTTTTTTTTAAATAAATGTATTTTAAAAAGTCATCTTATCAGTAGTACTACAAAGTATAAAAAGTTTTTCATAATGACATTGCCTCTTTAACAGCAATGGCTTTAAGGAGAAATAAAAAAATACTCAAAAAAAAAGTAAAAAATTAAGCTTAGGAAATATTCCAAGACTGGAAATGTATAATGGGGCCTGGCATCTGTACCAAGCAGCAGTGTAATGAAAGGTGCAGAAACTTTGTAACCAGTACAAAAATACAGAAAATGAACTATGGTTACACACACTACACAATGTAATGAATAACCTTTATTTTTTGTTGACCTTAGTGATCCCATTGCTATTCTTATACATGGTTTAATTGGAGGAACATAAATTTAAATTGTAAAACAATGAACAAAACATTAAGGACCCCACAAGACTTCTCCCATGTGAGGCTGGGGAAAGGTGGTGCAAAAGGTATCGGGGGCAAAGTGTTGCTTTACACATATTGGCCCTCATTTACTAAGAGTGTTGTGTAGGTTTCTTTGTGGGTTTTAATTCCTTACAATTTATTTTCCAAAGTATTTACTAAGGTTTCCCTACATTTTCCACTTTCCCTACATTTTGCTTTTTTACACATGTTCTGATCTGTAGGTTTTTCCTCAGCTCAAATCCACCACATTTTATGTGGAAACCTTAGTAAATATGTTGGGTTTTTGTGAAAATGTTGGGAACACGCCCCTTTCGGAGACCACACCCCATTTCACGATGTCCACACCCCTTTTTCAGGATTTCTTAGCAAAATGGAGAGTTAGTCGGGTTTTTTCAATTCAGGCACAAATTCTGGCGCGAAATCTGACGCAGACAGAATTTGTGGCGCAATGCGACAGAATCTGGCGCACAACCCGACAAAACATTTCGGGTTTGCAATAGTTTGCAATAGTAAATGAGGGCCATTGTGTTACTTTATAGTTTCACCATCCTTATTGTCCCCATTTTGTTAGTGTATTTAGGGTACGTGACATATGATCTCTAAAGAGATATTTCTCAATTATAGAATCCCATTTGGGCACATTTATTTCAAAAATGTATTTAGAGGAAGCTCTCACTGTGGTCTCTGTGTAAGTATCCATTATTAGTAATACATATGAGGCTCCTGCAGTCAGCTGTCGGAAGTGTACAAATGGCGGAAGATAGTACAAATAGTGTGCTGGTGCTTACCATCTTTGTCCGGATCACCCCTGGTACTTATAAGACAGAAGCAGGGAAATTTAGTTTCACTTCAAAGAGTTATAGCAGTGTGTAGGTTATTCCAACACGATGCTTCAGCTGTGACTACAGTTTTCTTAAAGGAGTAGTACAGCAAAAAATAACATATCCCCTATCCAAAGGATAGGGGATAATTTATAGATCATGGGGGTCCGACCACTGGGTTGTTATTATGGCTGAATATTCGCTTTATACAGATTTATGAACTATGACAGTAATAGTAATGGTAACAGGCCACATTTGCATGCCACCAGCAGCCTAGTTTAAATTGTAATCCAAAATAATCCCATTTACCCAATTTAAAATAATAAGTATCATGCAACATTACATAAATTTGGCACAAAACAATCTCCAGAAAATGTATACAAAAAGATTATCTAGACTGAAATGTGAGTTTTTTTTTTTAAACTTCCAGAAAGGTTTACCCCCCCCAAAATGGTAACAGGATCCCTGATCTCTCTGGTGCTTTGCTGGTACCAGATTCACCATGCATTTTCTAATTGGTTTGTTGAGTGAAGTGCAGCAGATTCACATTACAGGTCCCACATAATGCATCATTCAAACGCTAGAATCACACATCTTAAAGTTACTTTGATTTTATGAGCCGTACAGTAATTCTATCCAATATGACCCAGCTGCACTAGTCGTACCACTAAAGGTTATCACTTACACAGAATCATGACATACAAGATCCATTAATGATCACAGTGAATACAGTACATGGCTTCTGCAGACACAAGATGACAACAGATTTCTGCATGGGTGGTCCATATTACTAGCAGTGTTCCCTCTGCCCTCTCTGGAAGGGCAAGAGTTAAAACAACAGTCTAATATGGTCAACAAGCCCAACAGTAAGGCTAAGAATACACAAGTTTTTCCAAGTTTTCTAATAATCGATCTCCGGTTGAAGTCCAAAGGAACACGTAGAGCTGAATGTATCTTAGTGCACGTCTGTTGACTGTAACTGTTATTTAATAGTTAAAATTGGGGCATCTCACTTCAAAAGTCTGGGTGAAGCCAAACTGAACCTGACTGCAGGGGTAGAGGCAATGGAGTTGTCAGAGTCAACTCTCTCTGTCTAAAGGTGCAGATGCCACAGCCACTATTGACCTGAGTTATCTCTGATCCTGGCCATTACAGCATAATGTTGGTTGTAATATGTAGCTGACACCAACTGCGTATGTAGCAGGATCAATTCTTCAACCTCAAATTTTGTAAAACCATGGCAGACGCCAAGGAGTTAATGGATGTATGTCATATGTTTATGGGCTTAAAAAGTGCCATGAAGGTCAACTGAATACATCAACCCACTAGGTGACATGGATTTTACATAGTCCAGAAGCCAGTGCATGTGCACGACCCACAGGCAGAACGGCATCATTCAGGAAGAGAGAGGCATCCAGGAGAACACCAGGCACCTCTGTAGATCAGTTGGTTATTTTATACACAGAGCCAACTGTCTAAAGTGTATGGGGCCTCCTGAAGGATCAAGCATGTTGAATTCAATGCCGGATCCTTTTATTTTTCCTGGAGGTAAGCTACCACTGGTTTCTGATGTAAGCTTTCTCTGTTCTCCCCATTGAAAACACAAGAACAACTGTGTAGTGGCAATAAAGATGAAAATCTGTTGGCCAAAGGACTATTCAGCCTACAGATATGGAAGTGTCATTCCCCCATGCTTCTTCTTGTATAAAAAATATTGAAGAAATGTAGAGGGGTATTGCTATATATCACAGGTATAGCGCAGTCATAAGGCTTGTGTGGCGGTAAAGTCTCAGCCTGTCGCTTGCTAAAGATGTTTCACTGTAGGACACTGTAGGAAAGGGGCCACAAATCCCCCCACTACCCCTTATGAAAACGAAAAACCCAGGGCTGTAACAGAAAGTGGACAAATGGTAGGACACTATCTCTGATGCCAGGAAGTAACCCAGCAAGTATTTTCTGCAGTCAGTGACAGGGACATGCCTTCGAAAGGAGAGTAAACCCAAAGGCTCAGACAGATTGATTTTTGTAACATGTAGAAGGAAAATTGTACATAACAAAGAACACTAACTTGCAGAGACAATGGTGTAGTGACACAATGTTTAGCTTCAAGAAGTGTCTTATGTAGACATCACAGGAATATGGTATGCGGAAACCAAAGAGTGACAAAAGAAATTGCCTGTGGTCCAAAAAAAATAAAAATAAATAAAAATAAATAAAAAAAGCTTTTATGGCAAAGTGGAAAAGCTAAGGAATAGGAAAATGTGCCTAGGGTAGCCCCTCTATTTGCTCTAGACACTGGAGTTTCCCAACTTCACAGGAGTGTGGCATAAAATGTTCCTTGCTCCTAAAATATTGACTCATGCGGTATTGAACAGGATTGACCATTTCTTTCCTCTACGATTTTTCTTTTCTCTATTCTATAGGTAACTGATCAAAACTGGACAGGCTTCACATAATGAGTTTGCATCACATTTAACCACAGATGTATTCTGCAGAGGTCTTTGAAACCTTTAAAAAACATTCATTTTCATCCCATAAAAATTATTGGAATCCCTTCCTTCCTACATAGGTTAAACAACAAATAAAACACTAGTGTTAGCATGGCCGTACTTGAATGGGAGACACAACAAGAGCATGAATACAGTTTTACAAGGCAATGTACATTTCCCCAAGTTTAGAATTAGACAAAACATGACTTTTTGTTGTGTAAGATTTCCCTGATTCGTTCTTATGTGGCGACTCTGGCGAGTCATAAAGATCCACAGCTCCCATACAAATCCCTTTCATTGGGTTCATGGCAGCCTAATCCTGACCTTGCCTGCTCATCTAATCTAGTTTAAAGGGCTACTCAGTTAAAAAATAATGGTTTCAAATCAACTGGCTCCAGATAGTTAAACAGATTTGTAAATTACTTCTTAAAAAATCTTAATCTTTGCAGTACATATCAGCTGCTGTATGCTCCACAATAAGTTGTGTAGTTCTTTTTAGTCTGACCACATTGCTCTCTGCTGACACCTCTGTCCATGTCAGAAACTGTTCAGAGCAGGAGAGGTTTTCTATGAGGATTTGCTTCTACTCTGGAAAATTCCTGAGACGGACAGAGTTATCAGCAGAGAGCACTGTGGTCAGACTGGAAAGAACTACACAACTTCCTCTGGAGTATACAGCAGCTGATAAGTACTGGAAGGATTAATATTTTTATATAGAAATCAGTTACAAATCTGTCAAACTTTCTGCACCAGTTGATTTAAAGTCAAAAGAGGCTTCTATTTATTACAGGCTTCTAATTTCTATCCACTGAGGCATGTAATCTCCAATTCAATACATAGCAATGAAAAGCAACATGTCATTTGTTGATGCTTGGGATCTGAAGTGTGTAATGTTTTTATTATGTTTTGTAATAGTTGTCAATGGTTTCTGATGTTTGCAGAAATGCAAAATTATGAGTATGGCCAGCACAGAAAATCTTTTAATGGAGCTCTGCTACCATGATCAATGGCAAATTATTTCTGCTTATGTTTCCCATGGGCTGCATGCTCTGGCTTTTTCTTCCTTTTCATTGTCTGGGAGTAGTGCATTATATTTCACCATATTTACCTACATCGGTCATTTTATATATTTCCTTTACCTTTCTTTAGTTCATCTAGTCTTTCCCGGACTGTTATCATTCTATAGTTTGTATATTTATAAATTTGCCTAATATTTAGTTGGACAGTTATGTACAAAACAGCTTGTATGTACCGTATTTACATTTGTATCGTGTTGTAATAATAGTGTTCAAGGGGTACTCCCATGGAAAACTTTTTTTTTTTTATAAACTAGTGCCAGTAAGTTAAACAGATTTGTAAATTACTTCTATAAAAAAAAATCTTAATCCTTCCAGTACTTTTTAGGGGCTGTATACTACAGAGGAAATGTTTTTTCTTTTTAGATTTCTCTGATGTCACGACCACAGTGCTCTCTGCTGACCTCTGCTGTCCATTTTGGGAACTGTTCAGAGCAGCATATGTTTGCTATGGGGATTTTCTCCTGCTCTGGACAGTTCTTAAAATGGACAGAAGAGGTCAGCAGAGAGCACTGTGGTCATGAAATCTAAAAAGAAAAGATTTTCCTCTGTAGCATACAGCCCCTAAAAAGTACTGCAAGGATTAAGATTTTTTTTAGTAGAAGTAATTTACAAATCTGTTTAACTTTCTGGCACCAGTTGATTTAAAAAACAAAACAAAACAAAAAAAGTTTCCCACGGGAGTACCCCTTTAGTATGTTCCAATAAATATAATTGAACTATCATTTTCTAAGTAGTATATACTTTAACTTAAACCAGCAAACTGCTGTTGACACACAATAGCTACATTCACATTCAACCATTCACCAGGCAGACCCAGGGGGACATTATTAGTGAACGCACATTAGATTGCCAACCCACATTGCAGTACACAAATCAACTTGAACATGGGATTGCTCATGGTTGACCTGAACACTAGGAAGAATGAGTTGGAATAACTTTAGTTAAGAAAACCATGGTGGTGACCTTAGCAATCATTGACATGAATACTTCCATTACAGGCCGGATCTTGGATATTCCTTGTAAAGTATGTGGTGACCGCAGTTCGGGTAAACATTATGGAGTTTATGCTTGTGATGGGTGCTCAGGATTCTTCAAGAGAAGCATTCGGAGGAACAGGACTTATGTGTGCAAATCTGGAAATCAGGTTAGTATTGTGGGGTTTTATACATGGGTGAAAGTACTGGATAATAATGACAATCCTATGTTAAACTGCATTGCATTGTTTTAACCAGAAGGAATGTATTGTAAAGGAGTCCTTGAGTGTCACTGATTCGTCAGCTATTTGACATAGATGATTATGCAAGTGCTTGCTCTTTCATTAGGGAGTGAATACAGGTGTGGATATTCTTTACAGTAATAATAGCACTGAGTTGGAATGTTGTAAGACATACTTGATATGTATAAGAGGCAAACAATGCAAGAAAGAAGATAAAATTGATATCCTGCTCAGCATTTTTTTCTCTCAATATAATGTGACCAGAAGATTATAGAATCCAATTTGCTGCTACAGAGATAGTGTGTATATATACAGTCATGGCCGTAAATGTTGGCACCCCTGAAATTTTTCAAGAAAATTAAGTATTTCTCACGGAAAAAGGTTGTAGTAACATGTTTTGCTATACACATGTTTATTCCCTTTGTGTGTATTGGAACTAAACCAAAAAAGGGAGGAAAAAAAGCAAATTGGACATAATGTCACACCAAACTCAAAAAATGGGCTGGACAAAATTATTGGCACTTTTTCAAAATTGTGTAAAAATAAGATTGTTTCAAGCATGTTATGCTCCTTTAAACTCACCTCAGGTGTGGGCAATATAAACATCACACCTGAAAGCAGATAAAAATGGGAGAAGTTCACTTAGTATTAGCATTGTGTATCTGTGTGCCACACTAAGCATGGACTACAGAAAGAGGAAAAGAGAACCATCTGAGGACTTGAGAACCAAAATTGTGGAAAAATATCAACATTCTCAAGGTTACAAGTCCATCTCCAGAGATCTAGATTTGCCTTTGTCCACAGTGCGCAACATTATCAAGAAGTTTGCAACCCATGGCACTGTAGCTAATCTCCCTGGGTGTGGATGGAAGAGAAAAATTGATGAAAGTTGTCAACACAGCATAGTCTGGATGGTGGATAAGCAGCCCCAAACAAGTTCCAAAGATATTCAAGCTGTCCTGCAGGCTCAGGGAGCATCAGTGTCAGCGCAAACTATCAGTCGACATTTAATTGAAATGAAACACTATGGCAGGAGACCCAGGAGGACCCCACTGTTGATAAAGGGACATAAAAAAACAAGACTACATTTTGCCAAAATGAGCTTGAGTAAGCCAAAATCCTTCTGGGAAAACATCTTATGGACAGATGAGACCAAGATAGAGCTTTTTGGTAAAGCACATCATTCTACTGTTTACCGAAAACAGAATGAGGCCTACAAAGAAAAGAACACAGTACCTACAGTGAAATATGGTGGAGGTTCAATCATGTTTTGGGGTTTGTTTTGCTGCCTCTGGCACTGGGTGCCTTGAATGCGTGCAAGGCATCATGAAATCTGAGGATTACCAACGGATTTTGGGTCACACTGTACAGCCCAGTGTCAGAAAACTGGAGCGCTGGAGAGTTCTGAAGTGGCCAGCAATGAGTCCAGATCTAAATCTCATTGAATACCTGTGGAGAGATCTTAAAAGAGTGGTCCAACATTCCGGCTGAGAGGTGTAAGAAGCTTATTGATGGTTAAAGGAAGTGACTGATTTCAGTTATTTGTTCCAAAGGGTGTGAAACCAAATATTAAGTTAAGGGTGCCAATAATTTTGTCCAGCCCATTTTTGGAGTATGAAGTGACAGTATGTCCAATTTGCTTTTTTTCCGCCCATTTTTGGTTTAATTACAATACACACAAAAGAAAAAATCTGTATAGCAAAACACGTGTTACTGCAATCCTTTTTCTGTGAGAAATACATCATTTTCTTGAAAAAATTCAGGGGTGCCAACATTTATGGCCATGACTGTATATATACTGAGCAATTACTGCATTATGAACTCCTACTCAGTAACAGGTTTGTCCAGCTTTTTGGATGATCATGGCTTGCAGACATCAAGAACTAGATGTCACTCCATACTCAACTGGACCCACTACAGAAGCTGTCGGTAGGTGCTCATTTTTTTGAGGAAAGCAGATCTCACAGCCCACTCCAGTACATCCCAAACATGTCTAATGGGTTTACAGTCCGGTGAGTTTGAGGGGGGAGGGGGCCAAGGCAGTTTGGACAATTCATTGTCATGTTCCTCAAACCACTCTCATGTAATCCAAGTCTGATGGCAAGGAGCACTACTGAAAGTGGGCATTGTGGTCAGGAAAGACCTCCTGAAGATGTAGGAGCAGGTGCTTAGCTAACAGGTCCCTATAGTGTTTGATTGATTCTGGTATGACAATCAATGATCCTACAGCAAGCCTGATAAACACTTCCAAGATCATAACACCACACCACCAGCCTGCTCAACCTCACTGGTACACCCAGATACAACTTCATGCTGTTGATGCCAGAAATCCTTCAGAAGGAAAAAGGAATTGTCACTCCAGACACCTTCCGTCATGCGTCAAAGGTCCATTGACATATTTTTTGGGCCCATTCGAGGCATTGTTTGTGATGATGCAGGGTTGCCAAAATTGCCAGTCTTTGGCTACTGAAATCCACTCAATGCAAAGTAAACTGCATGGTTATTGTGTCAATTTTTCTTAGTTACTCACTGTTGTATTGCTGACCCAATTGGTCCACTGTGGTACATTGTTGCTAAGATACCAAACATGCCACTGAAAGCTTGCCTCTAGGATCAACAACACGTGGTCTTTTGATGTGTGATCTTCAGTTAGATGTCTGTCCATAGTTCAGATATTCATGGTTTGCTCTTAATACTGTGATCTTGGATCAGCTGTCAAACTGATACCATACCTCCAGGCCCCATTAATCTGCCAATGTTCAAAGATACTCAAGTGACCATGATTGTAAATGAGGAGAGGTCAACACATTATTTGAGAGTCGTGATGCAGCCACCATGTAGTATTGTGTTATTGCTCACAGAATCACAGTATATATGATAGCTGGGTAGATAGATACATAGGCAGATAGATAAATAGATAGATATAGAGGGTGGGCATTACAAAAAATACTTCATTTTCATGCAATAAGCCTTCTGGATTCTCTTGATGTAGCTGGGGTTGCTGGGAAAGGGTGGATATTGTACCCAAGGTTCTGAATACAAGAGGGTCAGTGTTGGATTGGCCTACCAGAGTACTAGAGTATCCCCGGAGGACTTAAGCTGGGACACAAGAATACACCCAAAATATAGGGCTCCAAAGGTCTAGTAGAAAACAATATTTAAAACCAATCACCAGATACTGTATTAAACCATGGGTGCGCAATGCTTACTTCAAAGTAGACTTACATAAAGTAGGGTGGGCCCAAGGAACTTATGGAGCCACGAAGAAACTACTCAGCTTTGGCAAGGACTATGGCAGTATACTGAAGGAAAGCCTAGCTCTGACCTAGATGGGTTGTACAGGGATACAAATATTTTTTCATCTGATCCCCTTCCACTGTCCTACAATGTATTGCACATGTACTTTGAACCTTTTTTGTATTTGATTGTCTCATAAGGTCTATACTAGCTTACTTAAACGGAATGTATTTTTCCTTAGGGACAGATACTGAAAAATGTTCTTTTTTTATAATCTGTTTCTACTGTTTGATTTCAATTTTATTTCTTTTTTACAGTATTATGGGTGCAGCCACCTTGCCTAAGGTGTTCTTAACAGCATCTAGTGACATGCTTTACAGCAGGACCCATGGGCCATAGACAATAATCTGTGCTTAGAAAAAAAAGGCATTATTGAGAAACAGGACTGCAGGATTATCATAAAATAATGATAGTAAAATGGAAAATTAGAAAAAACATGACCAAAAATTCTTAAAAAATACGTTTAACAAAAAAGGTCTTCACCTGATGACATACGGTATTCCTTTTAAAGAAATGATATCACCTATAAAACCCCCACTAACACTAATACAGTAATCAGTAAAAAAAATAAACTAAATACGCTTATTCCATATGTCACATTTTTATCGTTCTACTCACTTGCATTCCTCCTCTGTAGGCCTGCAAATGCAGAAGAGTAGTCCTCCCTATTATAGCACCAAGCTTAGTAGCATACAGCACAAGGCCCATTTTTTTGCTTACAGTGAGGGAGAACAGGTGAGTAAAGATATAAATGACAGATTTAGAAATCAGCTCCTATTTACTGACTACTGTAGTTTAGGGGGTTGTTGTTGCACAGTCCTTTGAAAGCATTAGTGTAATTTGTAAAAACATTTGACATGCCGGTCCTGAGACCCTTCAGTAATTGCTGGCTGATGTGCATCGCAGTGCTCTTCATTCCCTGGGCTGCCACCCAATCTGACTCTTTTACTCCATAGACCAATGTAGTGAAAGGGTCAGATTTGATTGACAGCCTCAGAATTGAAAATATACAAGTACATTAACAAAAAGAATACAAGTACAGTGACCCCCCGACTTATGATGGCCCTGACATATGATCATTTCAACATATGATGGCCTCTCAGAGCCCATCGTATGTTGAAGGCAGCCTCGACATATGATGCTGCTGTGTGTCAGGGCCATCCTACAAACAGCATCTGACAGATAGTTGTTTAATGTGCCCTGTGTGCCCCGTTCTGCCTCCTGTTACTCACATGCTGTCCTGCTAACTCATACAGGCTTCCACTGTGAGCTCCGTGTAAGCCCCGCCCCCCAGTGCAGCCATAGCCAATAGCCTGGAGCATCTTGCTGCAGGCATCCAATGAGCTGCTGGCTGCCCTCCCCTTCCTTTCCTATAGAGCTGTAGTCGGCAGGATGGTAATGGAGGACATTCTGTCCCCCCTGAAGGTATTTAAAGAACTGTACAGTACTGTATGCGATGTCACACATCACATACAATACATATACACACAATACACCCCATACATCAATGTTTCCCTATCAGTGTGCCTCCAGCTGTTACAAAACTATAACTCCCAGCATGCCCAGACATTAAATGGCTGTACATGCATGCTGGGAGTTGTAGTTGAGCAACAGCTGGAGGCACCCTGGTTTGTTAAACACTCCCCATACACTCCACATACAATGGTCATCCCAGAACCAATTAGCAGTTTCCCATAGAGATATGTATTCAACATACAATGGTTCCGAGGCCCCAGAACCAATTACCATTTTTACATAGACATATGTACTCGACATATGATGATTTCAACATATGATGGTTCTCCTGGAACCAATTAATATCATATGTTGAGGGACCACTGTACATATGCAAAACAAATACAAGTACATAAACAAAGCAGACACATGTACATAAACCAAAATGGAATAAGGAATAATGCCAAAGAAACAAGAAACACAAGTCAAGTAGAGTGGTGTAAATAGTGCTACATCAAGCATAAAATAGGGATTGTATGCAACATCTAAACCATGAATTCTTCCTAAATGCCTCAAAGCCCAATCTTCCTATACCTCTTTCATTCTCCCATACTTACCAAACAATATAGATAACGTAGTGTGATTTGCATCCCCATATTAAAAAAAAACATAAAAGGATCTCCATAAAATATGCTTAAAAGCTAGCACTAACCCAAAGGTCTCTGGTAATACATTTTATCATGAACAATAAAAAAAGAATAATTTATTTATTATTATTTTTAGGTAGAATATTCTGATATCAATTACTTTTATTTTTTTTTTAATTATCTAAGCCACCTTTTGACTTTTCATTGGCATACAAGAAATTACAGCTTGAGTGGAGTGGACTGTAGTTTCACCAGTCGAAAAAGATAAATAATCAAAGACATAAAGCTAATGCCAATGAATATATGAATAAAAGAAATGTTAAGAAATGACCTCATTGTACTGCTTCTTTGCTGTATGTTATAAACAATGTGATACATATACTGAGAGCTGTGCTTTTTGCTTCGCTGTAAATCTGATATGTGTTTCTCATATTTCAGCTGCACTGAATATAATAAATAGCGATAGAAAAACAGCATGATGCCATTGTCAACCATTCATTTTCACAAGTGGCTATATAATATGATAGCAGGTTGACACTATGAGTACTATGATATGTTATTTAAGCATTTTGTGGTATAAATTATAGGTTCACACACATTTTCCAAAAATGTCCCAAGGAGCTTTCATTAACCTGGTTTGCATAAAAAGCAAATACACAATCTCCACATACCTAGAACTATAATAATCACTCATGTATTACCGTATTTTTCATCGTATAAGACGATCCGGCATATAAGACGCATCCAATTTTAAAGCATAAAAATTTAGAAAATAAAGATTCTGAACCAAATACAATGTAAAGTATAGGACAGTGATCTTCAACCTGCGGACCTTCAGATGTTGCAAAACTACAACTCCCAGCAGTTGGGAGTTGTAGTTTTGCAACATCTGGAGGTCCGCAGGTTGAAGACCACTGATATAGGAGGTAGTACTCACGTGTCCCCGCCGCTCCGGACCCATCACCGCTCGTCACCGCTGCCCTGGATGTCGCTCCATCGCTGTCGTCGTGTCCCCGTCGCTCCGGAACGTCTCTGCTGCCCGGTATCCTCGCTCTCCGTCGCCGCCATCACGTCGTTACGCACGCCGCTCCTATGGGATGACGTGCGCGACGACTTGATGAGGTCGAATGAGAGCGCCGGCCATGCAGGGGATCCTGACACGGAGCAGACACTGAGGAGGCAGGTAAGGTCCCTCCAGGTGTCCTGTAAGCTGTTCGGGACGCCGTGATTTCACCGCGGCGGTCCCGAACAGCCCGACTGAGCAGCCGGGTTAGTGTCACTTTCCCTTCAGACGCGGCGGTCAGCTTTGATAGCCGCGTCTTAAGGGTTAATACAGGGCATCACCGCGATCGGTGATGTCCTGTATTAGCCGCGGGTCCCGGCCGTTGATGGCAGCAGGGACCACTGGTTTTAATTTGTATTTGCCGTATAAGACGCACCAACTCCCCCCCAGTTTTGGGGAAGAAAAAGTGCGTCTTATACGGCAAAAAATACAGTATACTGCAACTATTCTAAATCAATTCTAAACCATCTTCTATTGCAGATATAGTGACTCCTTTAGGATATAGTATAAAGGGGTACTCCAGTGGGGAAAGAATATTTTCTTGTCAACTCGTGCCAGAAAGTTACATCAGTTTGTAAATGACTTCTATTTAAAAATCTTAACCCATCTAGTACTTATCAGCTGCTGCTCCAGAGGAAGGTGTGTAGTTCTTTCCAGTCTACAGGGGGGACCTCCTAAGAGAGGGGAAGACCACTCCCGGGACACCTGCTGAATCACAGTATGGTTATTGGAATTCGCCCTATAGCCCTTATGCAACCTGTATACAAATAAAATATCGCCTCGCAGGTGCCCCCCTAGACACGAACCCGGGTCTAGGGGGGCACCTGCCAGGCGATAGTTCATTTGCTGTTCATCACCCCGTTTTCCTAGCTGCATATTGAGTATACAGGTTGTATTGCATGTTATATGGGGTGATAACTCTGATGTTCTGTCTATGGAATACATATTCTAATGCCATTTGTATTTGCTGTATAACAACCTAAGGGCTATAGAGCGAATTCCAATAACCATACTGTGATTCAGCAGGTGTCCTGGGAGTGGTCTCCCCCTCTCTTAGGGGGGTCCCCCCTGTTGTGTGGGGCCTATTTTAGATGGTTTACGTGGTTTCTGCTATAATATTGTGTTGTAATTTCAATAAATTCTAATCTTTTTCATGATATTCACAGTGGTGTGCGCTTTTCTTGCATATCATCTTTTTCTTGTGGTTTGTGTTCATCTATGGATATAGCATAGCAGCACCCCCGGTTTAGAATAATTTAGCTGAGCCCGCACTGTGTTTGGTAGTTCTTTCCAGTCTGACTACTGTGCTCTCTGCTGAGACATTTGACAGTGTCTGGAACTGTCCAGAATATGAGCAAATTCCATAGAAAACCTCTCCTGCTCTGGACAGTTCCTGATACAGGCAGAGGTGTCAGCAGAGAGCACTGTGGTCAGACTGGAAAGATCAACACAACTTCCTCTGAAGCATACGGCAGCTGATAAATACTGGAAGGATTAAGATTTTCATACTGAAGAACTTTACAAAACATTCTGGCAAAAACTGAATTGAAAACATATGTTTTCCTCCAGAGTACCCCTTTAAGTACATAGCCTGTATGTAAAGTTGTATTATCCTCTGTTTAGGTCCAGGATCACATTCAGAGTGCTTCTGAATCTTCAGCAAACAAATAACAGGAAGTACTAATACCTAAACACAATTCTTTATGCTCAAGAATGTATAATGGGGTCACGCAACCATTGATTTGTAAGGAACTGAATATGGCAATTACTCCCTTCCTTAAGGACATATTGAGAAGCTTTTCTGTAATATGACATTGAAGTGAGCACCTCTTACTCCAGAAAACAGCAGATCTACCTGGACTCTGCACAGCTGTGTGCAGGGCCGGCCTTAGGTGTTCAGACGCCCTGTGCGAGCTAACCTTGTGGCGCCCCCCCTATTACCCCATCAACATATACAAAGAGGAAAAAAATCTTTGTAACAAATATTTTTTTTTTTTATATTTAATCATTCCCCTGCCCCCTTAATCAGTCCCATGTCCCCTTAATCAGATGCAGTATAGTTCCCCCACATTAGGTGCAGTATAGCTCCCCACATTAGGTGCAGTATAGCTCCCCACATTAGGTGCAGTATAGCTCCCCACATTAGGTGCAGTATAATGTTCCCCCACATTAGGTGCAGTATAGTTCCCCACATTAGGTGCAGTATAGCTCCGCACATTAGTTGCAGTATAATGTTCCCCCACATTAGGTGCAGTTTAGCTCCCCACAGTAGGTGCAGTATAGTTCCCCACATTAGGTGCAGTATAGCTCCCCACATTAGGTGCAGTATAGCTCCCCCACATTAGGTGCAGTATAGCTCCCCACATTAGGTGCAGTATAGTTCCCCACATTAGGTGCAGTATAGCTCCCCACATTAGGTGCAGTATAGTTCCCCCACATTAGGTGTAGTATAGTTCCCCACATTAGGTGCAGTATAGCTCCCCACATTAGGTGCAGTATAGTTCCCCACGTTAGGTGCAGTATAGCTCCCCACATTAGGTGCAGTATAGCTCCCCCACATTAGGAAGAAGCAGGTTCCCCACATTAGGTGCAGTATAGCTCCCCACATCAGGTGCAGTATAGCTCCCCACATTAGGTGCAGTATAGCTCCCCACATTAGGTGCAGTATAGCTCCCCCACATTAGGAAGAAGCAGGTTCCCCACATTAGGTGCAGTATAGCTCCTCACATTAGGTGCCGTATAGCCCCACATTAGGATGAAGCAGTTGCCCCACATTAGGTAGTACCAGGTTCCCCAAATTGGGTAGCATTGTCGTTCCCCCATCCCCCCCACCGACTCACACACTCACAGGCAACCACACATGCACACATACACACAGACACCCACACATAGACAACCTTACCTGACCTGCGCTGCGCTTCTCTTCTCTCCAGTGTTGGCCTGACGAGTGACGTCATTGATGTCCTGTGCGGGTCTGCGGAGGTACGTCACATGTGCGACGTACCTCTTCAGACTCGGGCCGCCAGCCAACTGGAGACGTGGAGGAGGTCGGGGTAAGTGAAGCCTTCCGGTGTAATGAAGAAAACTGTGCCCTGAAGCGGAATGTGACCCTCCGCATAGGGACACAGTTGAGGGAGGGTAGTGGGAATGTAATGAAAGGGAGCGGCCTGCAAAGCAGAAAACTGTGTCCCTGTGCGGAGGGTCACATTCTGCTACAGGGCACAGTTTTCTTCATTACACCGGCATTTAGCGCTGCTTGCACGAAGCAGGGCTAAATCCCGGGTGTCGGGCAATACAAATTATATATACTTGGTGCGAGCTCGCACACCCCTAAGGCCGGCCCTGGCTGTGTGCACAAAGCCTTAGTTATCCTAGTTTGCAACTGGCTTTATCATAAGTCTTCCCAAGTCAGTCTTAAAGGGGTACTCCCGTGGAAAACTTTTTTCTTAATCAACTGGTGCCAGAAAATGAAACAGATTTGTAAATTACTTCTATAAAAAAAAATCTTAATCCCCCAGTACTTATTAGCATCTGTATACTACAGAGGAAATTATTTTCTTTTTGGATTTCTTTTCTGTCAAGACCACAGTGCTCTCTGCTGACACCTCTGTCCATTTCAGGAACTATCCAGACCAGGAGAAAATCCCCATAGCAAACATATGCTGCTCTGGACATTTCCTAAAGTGGACAGAGGTGTCAGCAGAGAGCACTGTGCTTGTGATGTCAGCAGAGAGCACTGTATTCGTGACAGAAAAGAAATCCAAAAAGAAAAGAGTTTCCTCTGAAGTATACAGACGCTAATAAGTACTGGAAGGATTAAGATTTTTTTATATAAGTAATTTACAAATCTGTAAAATTTTCTGGCACCAGTTGATAAAAAAAAAAAAGTTTTCCACTGGAGTACCCCTTTAATGATAGCCCTGAATAGCTTACACTGTTATTTAGATATACATGTGGATATTCGGTGATAGAAACATAATACATTACTGTATATGCCTGAGGGACCTCATCTCCTGGACTAGGCTTTCAGAAAATTATAGACAAAAATGTAAATGGTGAGCTGGATTTGGTTTGAGTTTATTTAAAGGGGTATTCCAGGAGAAAAACTTTATATATATATCAACTGGCTCCAGAAAGTTAAACAGATTTGTAAATTACTTCTATTAAAAAAAATCTTAACCCCTTAAGGACCAGGCCCATTATCACCTTAAGGACCAGGCCAATTTTATTTTTGCGTTTTCGTTTTTTCCTCCTCGCCTTCTAAAATCCATAACTCTTTTGTATTTCCATCTACAGACCCATATAAGGGCTTTTTTTTCTGCGTGACCAATTGTACTTTTTAATGAAACCTCTCATTTTACCATAAAATGTACTGCAAACCCCCAAAAAATATTTTTTAGGGAGGAAATTTTAATGAAAACCACAATTTTGCACATTTTGGAAGGTTTCGTTTTCACACTGTACAATTTACAGTAAAAATGACATGTGTTCTTTATTCTGTGGGTCAATATGATTAAAGTGATACCCAAGGCTAGATACTTTTATATTTAAAAAAAAAATCTAAAATAAATCAGTAATCTAAAATCGCCCTATTTTGACCACCTATACCTTTTTGATTTTTCCGTATATAGGGCGGTATGAGGGCTCATTTTTTCGCTGTCATCTGTACTTTCTATCGATACCACATTTGCATATATAAAACTTTTAGATATATTTTTATACATTTTGTGCTTTTTGGGGGTAAAATGGGAAAAACGGACAATTTTCATTTTTATTGGTGAAGGGGATTTTTCCCTTTTTTTTTTACTTTTTATTTTTACAGTTTTCAACTTTTTAAAAACTTTTTATGTCCCCATAGGGGACTATCTATAGCAATCCTTTGATTGCTAATACTGTTCAGTGCTGTGCATAGGACATAGCACTGATCAGTATTATCGGCTCTCTTCTGCTCTGGTCTGCTCGATCTCAGACCAGAGCAGGAGACGCCGGCAGACGGACGGAGGCAGGTGAGGGGACCTCCGTCCGCCACTACAGATGATCGGATTGCCACGGCAGCGCTGCAGGCGATCCGATCATCTATTTTAACATGCGCATTGCCGCAGATGCCGTGATCTGTACTGATCACAGCATCTGAGGGGTTAATGGCAGACATCCGCACAATCGCGGATGTCGGCCACTACCGGCGGGTCCCCAGCTTCTGATAGCAGCCGGAACCTGCCGTGTATGATGCTCGCGGTCATACACAGGACATAAATGTACGTCCTGGTGAGCGAAGTAACGCCAAACCAGGACGTACATTTACATCCGTGGTCGTTAAGGGGTTAATCCTTCCAATAATTATCAGCTGCTGAAGTTGAGTTGTACCTTTCTGTCTGTCAACAGTGCTCTCTGCTGACATCTCTGCTTGTCTCGGGAACTACACAGAGTAGAAGAGGTTTGCTATGGGATTTGCTTCTACTCTGGACAGTTCCCGAGACAGGTGTCATCAGAGAGCACTTAGACAGAAAAGAACAACTCAACTTTAGCAGCTCATAAGTACTGAAAGGATTAATATTTTTTAATAGAAGTAATTTACGAATTTGTTTAACTTTCTGGAACCTGTTGATATACAGTATATAAAAAAAGTTTTTCCTGGATAACCCCTTTAAGCCATAGCTTGGATTTATCTTGAAGTTTAGAAAGGACTGAAAACCCACTTATAATTCCCTGGATGTGTAGAATATATAACATTTATAACCTAGAAATGCTATAGGAACAGCTACCCAGTCCTGTCGAACATTTACACCATAAATTATTCCCTTGGCATGGAGTGAAAACTATTAGAACTTGTGTCTATTTATTAGTGGAAAATATCCTGCTATCTTGGTTACATTTTAATTCCTAATATCTTATTACCGGAATCATAAAAACACTGTTATTAAAATGCATTAAAAACAAGATTTTTTTTTATTTGACTATGCTAAAGGGGCTGTAAAGTTAGTGTAGGCAATAATGTAGTTTATGTACCTGTGTTTCATGGTGGTCTCACAATTCTTCTGTGATTTTTGGCCTAATGTTTATTTTTAACAACAGGTTTTCCCAGGTTGCAATGCAGCCCTAGATATTACATCACTATTCAGGTGTTCAGAGGGAGCCTGCCTTTGCTTCAATGGGTGGAGCGACCACTGGGTGGGTAGTAGATCATTATTCACCACCAGAGATTGGCTTAATCAAGGATAAGCCATTAATATTAGTTACAAAAAGGTCTAGCACTCCTCTTTTCTATAGGCTGTGTATGGTATTAAACCCATAAACCCTTAATAAGAGAGGTAGAGAATATGCTAGAAATAGTAATCTAACAGAAGGTTGTATATGGAAGTAGATACACACTGTTGTCTTTCTCTGCAGTAATTTAGAAGAATATACAAATGAAGAGGGGGATAGGCCCTTGCCCCCTGTTTTTCAATATTTAGTTATATTTAAGGGTTCCAAAAATTTCTTTAAAAAATTGTTCACCAGAAAAGAAAAATTAACGGATACCAGAAAGTTATCCAGACATGTAAGTTAATTCTATTTAAAAAAAATGCAATCCCTTCCAGTACTTATCAGCTGTTGTATGCCCTGGAGGAAGTTGTTTATTTTTTGTCAGACATGGAGCTCCCTGCTGCCACCTCTGTCCCTGTCAGGAACTGTCCAGAGCAGGAGAGGTTTGGGGATTTGCTCCTGCTCTGAAAAGTTCTTGACACAAACAAAGACGGCACCAAGGAGCACCGTGTCTGACTGAAAAGAATGGAGCCGCCCTCACCTGGTGTCCAAAGGAGCAGCTAACTGTGGCATAGGTTAAGAGTACAGAACATGTAATACCTCACTGTACTGTAGGGGGCACTACCAGACAGGAATTCAGTGCATACGCTTCAGTAATACAGGTGTTTTACCAGTAAAATGTTCATTCGGATTGGTTGGTTCTTCTGGCCATTGACACGTTTCACAGATCTGGACTGTCTGTACATTATATGTTGAGGCTGGTTTCAAGTTACACTGGTTCAGAAAAGACCATTGTATGTTTAAACTATTGTATGTTGAGGCCATTGTAAGTTAAGGGACCACTGAATAGAGGAAATTTGGGGCCCTTCCTAATTTTTATCCATAACGTTAGAATATGACAAAGTGAAGAAAGATTTGAGTCTGATAAGATTCAACAACGTTTGTGAAAACCCTGGTTCTCTGTTGAACACATATTCAGTCATCTGAACACCAAGGAACAATGCATCATTTAGTATTACTACCTGTTAGTTGTGGTCGTGTAGAGGATGTTTAGTGCCACCTGAACAGCTCTGACCCATGAAGGTATGAGTCCAGGTATGGCCTCCACTAGAGCCCTAAAGGTATCCTGTGGTATCTGGCAACCAAACATTAGGAGGAAATCCTTCCCAAGGTTTCCCAGCAGAACATTGGCTCCCCTGGATTTCCTTTTTTCTCATTATGGATTATGATGCATCCAGCAACACTGAACAATTTACATGAAATAAAACCTAAATGTTCATACAAGCCACCTACTTCTACTGCTCCGTGGTTTAATGCACATGTGACCTTTAAAGGCATTTTTAGCAGTAGGCAGGGGTCAGCAATATGTACTCTGTGGGGGACATGTATCAAAGATTTTACCCCTGTTTTGTGTGTATTTTTTTGCGCAAAATTTTGCGCAAAATTTTGCGCAAGCCCTTTTATTCGCATTTTTTTTTGCGCACGTTTAGAAGAGGTTTGCTATGGGGATTTGCTTCTAAACTGGGCGGTTCCCAAGACAGGTGTCATCAGAGAGCACTTAGACAGAAAAGAACAACCTTAACTTCAGAAGCTCATAAGTACCGAAAGGATTAAGATTTTTTAATAGAAGTAATTTACAAATCTGTTGAACTTTCTGGAGCCAGTTTATATATATATAAATTTTTTTTTTTCCTGGATAACCCCTTTAACGACGCAGGACGTATATTTACGTCCTGCGCCGGCTCCCGCGATATGAAGCGGGATCGCGCCGCGATCCCGCATCATATCGTGTCGGTCCCGGCGCTAATCAACGGCCGGGACCCGCGGCTAATACCACACATCGCCGATCGCGGCGATGTGCGGTATTAACCCTTTAGAAGCGGCGGTCAAAGCTGACCGCCGCTTCTAAAGTGAAATTGAAAGTGACCCAGCTGCTCAGTCGGGCTGTTCGGGACCGCCACGGTGAAATCACGGCGTCCCGAACAGCTGACCGGACACCGAGAGGGCCCTTATCTGCCTCCTCGGTGTCCGATCGGCGAATGACTGCTCCGTGCCTGAGATCCAGGCAGGAGCAGTCAAGCGCCGATAACACTGATCACAGGCGTGTTAATACACGCCTGTGATCTGTGTAAGAGATCAGTGTGTGCAGTGTTATAGGTCCCTATGGGACCTATAACACTGCAAAAAAAAAATGTAAAAAAAATGTGTTAATAAAGGTCATTTAACCCCTTCCCTAATAAAAGTTTGAATCACCCCCCTTTTCCCATAAAAAAAATAAAACAGTGTAAAAAAAAAAAATAAATAAACATATGTGGTATCGCAGCGTGCGTAAATGTCCGAACTATAAAAATATATCATTAATTAAGCCGTACGGTCAATGGCGTACGCGCAAAAAAATTCCAAAGTCCAAAAAAGCGTATTTTGATCACTTTTGATACCATTAAAAAATGAATAAAAAGTGATCAAAAAGTCCGATCAAAACAAAAATCATACCGATAAAAACTTCAGATCATGGCGCAGAAAATAAGCCCTCATACCGCCCTGTATGGGGAAAAATAAAAAAGTTATAGGGGTCAGAAAATGACATTTTTAAATGTATAAATTTTCCTGCATGTAGTTATGATTTTTTTCAGAAGTGCGACAAAATCAAACCTATATAAGTAGGGTATCATTTTAATTGTATGGACCTACAGAATAATGATAAAGTGTAATTTTTACCGAAATATGCACTGCATAGAAACGGAAGCCCCCAAAAGTTACAAAATGGCGTTTTTTTTCAATTTTGTCGCACAATGATTTTTTTTCCCGTTTCGCCATGCATTTTTGGGTAAAATGACTAATGTCACTGCAAAGTAGGATTGGTGACACAAAAAATAAGCCATAATATGGATTTTTAGGTGGAAAATTGAAAGGGTTATGATTTTTAAAAGGTAAGGAGGAAAAAACGAATGTGCAAAAACGGAAAAACCCTGAGTCCTTAAGGGGTTAACTGCCCAATATATCCTACCTTTGGCTCTTGTAAGAATGTAATGGTATTCTCTTCACCTGTTTCAATATTATAGTATATAAGTATACACCATGCAGTGACTAATAGGTGTCACATGACTTCCTAAGAGTGGTGTTTATTCACAGAGGCTGCTCTACTACTATAACAATGGAAAGTCCTATTTTGTTATATAACTACCATACCATTAACTCCAAGGCAGTCATAACAGTATTTCCTGCTTGATTTCTCATCAAAATTTGCTGATTTCCATAGTTCACAGTTAGTTATATGTTACATTTTTTAATGTAATCATATTCCATATATGTATTTTTTTTTTAAGAACATAGAAGACTTAAAGGGGTATTCCGGTGAAAAACTTTTTTTTATTTTTTTTATTTTTTTTTTTAATCAACTGGTGCCAGAAAGTTAAACAGATTTGTAAATTACTTCTATTAAAAAAAATCTTAATCCTTCCTGTACTTATTAGCTGCTGAATACTACAGTGGAAATTCTTTTCTTTTTGAAACACAAAGCTGTCTGCTGACATCATGACCACATTGCTCTCTGCTGACATCTCTGTCCATTTTAGGAACTGTCCAGAACAGCATATGTTTGCTATGGGGATTTCCTTTTACTCTGGACAGTTCCTAAAATGGACAGAGATGTCAGCAGGGAGCACTGTGCTCATGATGTCAGCAGACAGCTCTGTGCTTCAAACGGAAAATAATTTCCACTGTAGTATTCAGCAGCTAATAAGTACAGGAAGGATTAAGATTTTTTAATAGAAGTTATTTACAAATCTGTTTAACTTTCTGGCACCAGTTGATTTAAAAAAAAAGTTTTTCACCAGAGTACCCCTTTAAAACAAGATCATGACTGATGTGTTAGCATATGCATTTGTCAAAACTGTGATAAGCTTGAGTTTTTCACAATATTTTTTTTTCCTGTACAGGGTGGGTGTCCGGTGGACAAGACACATAGAAATCAATGTCGGGCATGTCGCCTCAAGAAGTGTTTAGAAGTCAACATGAATAAAGATGGTAATTAAAATACTCACTAAACGTCTGGTTCCCATTAATAGAAAACGTGATCATTTCTGGCCTAAATATACAATCATCTATTGTCGCTCATATTACAAAAAGAAAAAAAATCCAATTATAAGATTTTCTTAGCAATCAGCGAGACAGTCACTGGTATCTTTTTTCATAAGCAAAATCAAAAGCATTATGCTTAAGAACAGAAGCCTACATTAAAATGATTGACATCGCTCTGGTAAAATATAGATTAATGTCCTTATTTAGAAAAAAGGAAATCATAAGGAAGAAATGTTCTCTCAAGGACACAGTTTGAGGGAAGATTTTCATGATTTTAACCTTTTAATGAACTGAAGTATCTAAGAGCCTGCTCTTTGCATCCATTTACCAAATGAGTTTGATTAGTACTAAGATGATTACTGGGTTCAATTTCAGCTGTTCAACACGAACGAGGACCAAGAACTTCCACCATAAGAAAGCAAGTGGCTCTGTATTTCAGAGGACACAAGGATGTCAATGGGACCACTCCTCACTTCCCATCGGCAGCTTTGCCAACACCTACCTTTTTCACCACTGTTAGTCAACTGGAGCCTCATAACCTAGAGTTAGCGGCTGTATCCACCACCCCTGAGAGACAGACCTTAATAGGACTCGCTCAACCAACACCAAAGGTAAGCTTTATATTATTCCTCATAGTACGATTCCCTCTTTGGTATTTGTTCCCAGTACATCAAAACATTTGATATGCTTCCCAATGCTGTCATTTGTAAATGTTTTCTAATTTCTAGAAATTTTTGCTACAACATGGTTTTTTCCCCTGTTGTGGCTTTTGGTTTTTATTATAGAATAATATAATCAAATAGCATCCTTCTTTATGACATTTGTTGTCATTTTTGTACATCAGATACATGTCCTTTATCTTGCCATATCAGAAGAATGTGGACAATACTGTCTACTAATATGCTAAACAGCTGTCATATTGATGTTTATTGCCATGCGGGGACAATGCTGTTACCAGGATTTCTTTTGTAACTTGATACTGTATTTCAGAAGATTGTACTTTTTTAACAGTTGCTATTTTGCAATATGTAACTGCTGCACTGTCTCTTTAGTAAGGTACTCCTCTCTGCCAGCATCCATGTCTTGTTTCATTGGCATCAGCCATCTTGAGGCCATCTTTCTAGATTGGGGTGTTCAGCTCTTAAAGGCGTATTCCGGGCACAAACATCTTATCTACTATCGAAAGGATAGGGGATAAGACCTCTGATCGCGGGGGGCCCACCGCTGGGACCCCCGCGATCTTCCTGCAGCAGCCCGCATTCTATGCGTAGCTGTGTCTGCAATTTTGGAAACCGCCGGGCATCCATTGGAAACCGCCGGGCATCCATTCATTTCTATGGGAGGGGGCGTAATGAAGCCAGAACTGATCCCATTCATTTGAATAGGACCATTCGCAATCATTCAGCAGTTTAGACGCTGGATGATCGGACATGCTGGCCCGGCACAGACAGGGGAACGCATCTTACTGTGTTTCCTCATCCATGCCGTTTATGCCTGTCAGGCAACTGATGGTTTTGACTGATGACAATTTGTGCACTTTTGAGCATCAGTTGTCAACAGTTTATGTAAAAAAACGGAGCCTGACACAACTGACATATGTAAACCTAGCCTAAGAAATTACTGTTAGTGAATGAACATGGCACGGGCCTTAAGGGTATGTTCACACAGGTATAATTTGATGCAAATGTTTAGCTTTTCTTGCTACCCATTGACTTCAATGGGTAGCAAAATCTGTAGTAGAAAATTTGCAGCAAAATATGTATCAAAATATGCATGCGTCAACATAACCTTAAAAGTAAACTGTGGTATACAAGTAGTTAAAGCATTAAAGAGATAGTTCTTTGAATAAATTAAACTTATTCAGCACTACATATTTGACTGTCTTAATATCACATATATCAGTTTCTGTTGTTAATACAATAAAAGGAAATGTAGATGCTACACAGTAGTCTAGGGCCCAGCAGCAGTCAGTATGTTCTTACCAATTATACTCACCTGCCCAATTTCCCACTGTTGCTGTCCAGATGGTGCCCAGTTTCCACTGATCAGGACTTGTTGTTGACATCTCAACATGTAAGTGATTGGCTGAGCTGGCATTTTCTGCCTGTTGAGATGTCACCAACAAGCACTGATCAGTGGCAGCTGAACACCATCTGGACAGTAGTGGTAGGGGATTAGTCAGGTGGGTATGATTTTTATTTGATGCCAGCCTTTAAGCCTTATGCCTTTATGCCTGAACCTGTATTTAAAAAAAAAAATTGTTCAATACATAAAACAAACAACATGAAATTTTAATTGTTCACGCTCAGTATGCTAGTCCACCCAGTTTATCAAATGTGAACCCATCCAAAACCCTCCCCTCTGCTAGAGACCGCTAGAGCTATCACTCAAGTGCAGAAGGGAGGAATTGGGCAGGGTTTACATCCAATGAGCCCGGACACTTCCCTGCCCAGTGGACACTTAGCACTGTATGAATATATGGCACATGAGAGTTTAAAACATCTAGATAGCGCTCAGGCTATCACAACTGAATGAACATACAGAAAGTAGAGCATAAGGTAACCTGCATAGATAGTGATACCAACATAACTTACAAGCAACATTTGTAACAGGTAATAGTACAGTAAAGCCCCCTCCCCCTACACACAGTAAGTCTGATGTTTTTTTTTACTTGTTGGATTGACCAGCTATATCATTAATTCAAAATAAGATTAATATTTATCTAACGTTCTTCTAGTATCCTCATGAAGTGAACGGAGCTCCCTTGTATCTCTATGAAGTGGCCACAGAATCAGTTTGTGAATCTGCAGCACGGCTTCTTTTCATGAGCATTAAATGGGCAAAGAGCGTTCCTGCTTTCTCCACTTTGTCTTTACAGGATCAGGTAAGAGATCATTTATTCTTATTTGTCCTTTTTATGTGTATTCTTTTTCTTTTACTCTCCTTTTATTTAAAGGAAAACTGTCACATATTTTCTCCCGCACTATTCATAGGTATTGGTGGATAGTGCGGGAGACGCTGATTAAAACGAGCCCTACCTTGGTCTGATCCGCGCCGCCGTTTGCCTGCAATTGTAGTTTTAATCTTTGTGTATATCCTGCTGTAACTGGCAAAGGCGGGGCTTCTGTGGGCTAACTAACACTGACGTCAGCGCCGCTCATGAATATTCATCCCTCCTGTTCTCCCTCTCTTCGCCGCCTCTTCGCCGCTCCTAACCAGAGGGAGGGATGAATATTCATGAGTGGCGCAAGCGGCGCTGACGTCAGTGTCAGTTAGCCCGCAGAAGCCCCGCCTTTGCCAGTTACAGCAGGATATACACAGAGATTAAAACTACAATTGCGGGCGAACGGCGGCACGGATCAGACCAAGGTAGGGCTCGTTTTAATCAGCGTCTCCCGCACTATCCACCAATACCTGTGGATAGTGCGGGAGAAAATATGCGACAGTTTTCCTTTAATACCGGTATATTCTTTTTTTTTTTACCAATATTAACTCGGATTAAACAAAGTTTTAAAACTTGAATTAGATAAGCGAAAAACCCCTAAACCTAAAAACATGCAGCTAAAGACAGTGTAAATGTATGCTAAATATACCGTATTTTTCGCCGTATAAGACGCAGTTTTTTTTGGTGCGTCTTATACGGCGAATACACACCTATTGGGTCAGTCACTGCAGCCATCAACGGCCGGGACCCGCGGCTAATACAGGACATCACCGATCGCGGTGATGCCCTGTATTAACCCTTCAGACGCGGCGATCAAAGCTGACCGCCACGTCTGAAGCGAAAGTGACAGTAACCCGGCTGCTCAGTCGGGCTGTTCAGGACCACCGCGGTGAAATCGCGGCATCCCAAACAGCTTACAGGACACCGGGAGGGACCTTACCTGCCTCCTCTGTGTCTGCTCCATGCCGGGATCCCCTGCATGGCAGCACTCTCCTTCGACGTCATCACGTCATCGCGCATGCCGTCCCATCATCCAATAGGAGCGGCGTGCGTAGCGACGTGATGACGGCGACGTAGAGCGTGGTTCCCGGGGAAGAAGACGTCCGGAGCGTCGGGGACACCCTGGGGACGCGGCAACAGCAATGGAGCGACATCCAGGGCAGCGGTGAGGGGTCCGGAGCGGCGGGGACACGTGAGTATTACCTCCTATCCAGTGGTCTTCAACCTGCGGACCTCCAGATGTTGCAAAACTACAACTCCCAGCATGTCCGGACAGCCAACGGCTGTCCGGGCATGCTGGGAGTTGTAGTTTTGCAACATCTGGAGGTCCGCAGGTTGAAGATCACTGTTGGGTGCAGAATCTTTTTTTTTCTAGATTTTGCACCTTTAAAATTTGGTGCGTCTTATATGCCGGTGCGTCCTATAGGGCGAAAAATACGGTGCTATATACAATAAATATACTATATTCAAGTTATTTAGATTATCATCATTTAAATTATGGGTTGCCACAAAAATTTTGATATACATTGTCATGTGTGAGCAGCGCTTTTAATGTGTGTTTATTTCTGTAGGATAGGCTTTAATGGGGAAACATCATAAAATCTACAATAAGTAAAAAAAAAAAAAAAACTCTTAAAAATGGAAATGAGGCATAGAACTTAAGGGTTGTTAATAATAATAAATCAAAAGAAAAGCAAAAAAGCATTATATGGTTGCAGAGCAGCAAAGCTCTTTATCCTATATTATTAAGGCTGAAATTTCAAATCAAATGAAATGAAATTTGTGTTGTAAACAATGCTGCATGTGTAAACCAGGACTTATTTTACTTTATTTTTAGTCTCTTTTTTTCTCATTTGACAGTAGACATTGTTAATTCTACTGTATAATTTCCTAATATATATGAACCTACTGCCTCATCCCCCACTTTTAATATTACATTTTGCCCTATAATACCCCATTTATAACAGCTCTAGATAGAATGTGTTGTTCTTTAGATCATGACTATTTGTAGCCTTAAATGAGAAATGTTGTTCTTTAGAGGCAATTTAGTTTGGAGCCGAAACTATTATACATACAGTTTTGTCTGATCTCCACAGTATAGTGTATTCTCCGCATTATTAATGAAACATAATTGAGGTAAAATATTCAGCTCTAGAGAGTTCTAAAGAGCAAGCAAAGAGATCCTAAAATAAGTATGCATGGCTGATGTACTTCTAAACCTATCATTCACATATTGTGTGGCAGCTGATGCTCCTGGAAGATGCGTGGAGAGAGCTATTTGTTCTGGGAATAGCACAATGGGCCATCCCGGTTGATGCAAGCACGCTACTGGCTGTATCTGGTAAGGACTGCTCAATTTAATGACTTTGTTGTAGAAATTAACATCAAAATACATTGCTGGGAGTATGAACAACATGTGAAGAATAACAAATCCCATGTGAACAATAGACCATACCTGTCATTTATAAATCTATATTTAAATGCAAATAATGTTGTCTTGTTGTATTCATAACTGCTTGTATCATCATTGAAATGCTAATCACTGTGTTTGTTATCATCCAAAGGAGCACTTTATTATCATTTTCATAAAAATCCACCTAGAAATAGTTTATACCAGGCTGACAGATACATGTTAAGTGGAACAGATTTGCTGAGGATTAGAAATGAAAGGTATGAAAACGATACATTTCGATCTGTTTTGGTTTCAGGAATGAACAACGATAACACAGATTCGCAGAAGTTGAATAAAATCATAGCTGAAATTCAGGCGTTGCAGGAAGTGGTGGCAAGATTTCGGCAGCTCCGACTAGACGCAACTGAGTTTGCCTGTCTCAAATGCATTGTCACTTTTAAGGCTGGTACGTTGCTAATAGTTTTATATGACTAGATCAAATACGTAAAAGTGCATTTTATAATAAAACAATAAAAAAAATGTATACTTATTAGAAATATGAAAGTAATATGTTTAAGAAATGATATTCATATATTAGCTAACAAAATTGTACATAAAAACTAAGCCATGGGCAAATGTTGGAGACACATGGTTTACCAATTTATAAGCCATACATTTCTTTTTTTAGAATTTTATATAAAATAGTTTTATAGATAAATGGGATCTGTCACAATGAATAAGCTTTTTTATCTGCTAGTATGACAATATGGAGCAAGAGGAGCTGACCAGATTTATATACAGTTAGCTGTAAAAAGATTCAATATAACTTGTCATCTCTAAGTGTGGGAGTCAAGTGGGTGGACCTGGGCACACTGAGGTATATTTTTTGGTTCAGTTCTTTATTTAGCATTGTTGAATGCAGCCTGGGCCTTTCTTAACAGCTTACTTGTACAGGGAAGGATGTCAATCACTGAGTAGGACCGCCCACTGGACTCCTAGCCATACCCTTAAAGAACAGGGGTTTGAATCAAGACATACCAAGTTATTACAATTTTTTTTTTTTTTACATAAAACTACATAAATCTACTAAAGTACCCCTGCCCTGTTACATGATTCCAGTTGACTGGATAGCAATATCATTGTGACAGCCATTGCAGCCAATACTATATATAGTGGTCTTTCAAGTTACAATATTAATTGGTTCCTGGATGACCATTGTATGTTGAGACGATTTCTCTATGGAAACCTGATAATTGGTTCTGAAGCCCCAAAATGTAATTCAAAGAAAATAGGAAAACATGAGAATAAAAAAAAAAAAAACAAGTAGATACAGTATACAGATAAAGCAAGCTCTTACATATGAAAATAAGAAAGATCTGCTGGGAGCTGTAAATCACTGTCTATGTAGAGGACAGGAGCTTCTTCAGGATCCTGTACAGAACACACAGTGTCCCAAAAAAAAAAAAATGGAGCCACCCCCACCTGGTGTCCAAAGGAGCAGCTAACCCTGGCACAGGTAAAGAATAGTACAGAACATGTAATATCTCCCTGTACTGTAGGGAGACACCGACACGTTTTGCAAATCTAGACTCTCCGTAGCATTGTATATTGAGTCTGGTATCAAGTTACAATAGTCCAGAAAAGATCACTGTATGTGGAAAATATTGTAACCTGGGGCTATTGTAAGTTGAAGGACCTTTGTATATCCTAAACCACTGCCATAACTACAGGATTTGCATGTATTGCATGGGGTTCCAAGGGCCCCACAACCAAGTTAAAGATGACCAGTAGTTTTTCTAGCATGTGTGAGGGTCATGATTTTTCATCAGGGTCCAGGAGCTTCAAATTACACCTTTGCCAGTACATAATTTACATGAATGAAAGTAGGGATGTCCCAATACCATTCTTTTTAGACCGAGTACGAGTACCGATACTTTAGTTCTAGTACTCACCGATAGAATTACGAGTACTTTTATTTTAAAGGGAATCTGACACCAGGGTGACCCGGTTTCTGGTGCTGCTTACCGTGCTGATATGTGGGTTCCTTGTTCAATACAATGGAGGCAGCTGCTGTAATATGAGCCAAGATTTCTCTCTTCTCCATTGGGCAGAACAGTGAATTTGCATTGGCGGCGAGACCAATGTCTTCGGAGCGATTGCGCTGATGTTCACATGGTGAGCAAATGTAGAAACCTGGGTCACCTGCACTATCTACCTATAAATTCAAGTTAGTGCAGGTGACTCTGCTGTAAAATTGCCTTTAATAGTAGGGAGTATCCCCTTGTATGTAGTATAGATAGTTGCAGACTTTACCAGCAGCCCCCTGTAGACATTAGTAGCAGGCCCCCTGTAGACAGCAGCCCCCCCTCAACAGACATTAGTAGCAGCCCCCCTGTAGACAGTAGGCCCCCCCTTTTGTAGACAGCACCCCCTTGTAGACAGCAGCCCCCCCTTGAAGATAGAGCATAAAATGATGCCATGACTTTGTATGTAACAGAGGCAGATTACATTTACACAGCATTAATGCTATACATCCCAGCTATATGCTGCCATCCAGTTAAAAAAAATTAAAATTATGCTGATATATATTTGGTGCACAGCAGCGTGTCTATTGACTTTACTGCCCCAAATGTAATCAGCTAGTGACTACACTTGTGCCACTTTGTGCCCATTCACACACATTTATTTTGCTGTGTTCAATAGCCCTGCAGACCACACTATTGAGTCCATCTAAATTAAGTATAGGAGCGGAAAGTGGCCCAAACAAAGGTACTATCTGACTACATTTGGGTATTAAAGTAAATAGAGTGGCTGCTGTGCGCAACAGTATATGTTAGCATCCCGTTTTAGATGCCATACCGATGTATGGCTGGCACATACATCATTATCGCTTTGTGATTCCAGCCTAAGTGTATGAATAAACAGTGCATTTAACTTCTTATATTAACAACATAATGTGAGGTTTTTTTTACGCATTCATAACGGTAGGTTTTTCTTCTTTCAGTACCTACACATAGTGGCTCTGAACTGAGAAGTTTCAGGAACGCATCAGCCATTGCAGCCTTGCAAGATGAAGCTCAGCTCACACTCAACAGTTACATACATACCAGGTGACTAAATAACATTCCGTGAAAGCCATTTGTTTTAATTCTTAATAACAATGCATTGACACATTCCAAATTTGCTGCAGTACATTTCGGCTGCAAGGAAAACCACAGCAGTGAATCCACCCCAGATGGACTGGAGTTTTTTAAATATTTCACTATTCTCATCTTAGTAATCCTCTTTGGCTCCCATGGCAATGATTCCCCGGTTTGACCACTGGTCTCTGTTTGTCCAACTTCAACTATTGACAAGTCAGTAAATATGACTGCTGTGGTCTGTGACTGGCTGCAGGGGTCATATGCCAGCACAACAGGCTGGGTAACCAGAGACTGGTAGAAAACCAGGGAAGTGCCACCACCATAGCACCAGGGAAATAAAGTGAGTTGAGTATTCTTTTAGTTTACATTTTCATCTGCACTTGGTGGTTTTGATGCAGATCCGCTGCTTATCCACAGCAAAACCTGCAACATTACGATCTGTTTGCGGATTTTGAATTCTGAAGTTTAGTCAGTGGGGAAAATCTGCAACAGATCCCTGCTGTATCGGCAAAAGATTGCGTGCCGTAAGTCACACACCATAGCACGTGGTTACAATTTTAAAAACGCAATCCACTTGACTGTTGTATTCTGCTGTGGATCTTCTGTGTGCAAATCTACAACATTTCTGTCCTGTGTGAACATACTCTATTAATAGTCGTCTATAGCCTAGTAATAGCAGATTCCATAGCTCTTTACATTTCAGAGCATACATGTATAAAGAAAGATAGACATACAGAGTAACAAAATAATAAACAATTCATGTAACAAATTATCAATCCAGGTGGGGAATCTATCTATCTATCTATCTATCTATCTATCTATCTATCTAGAGAAGTAAAGATGATGCAGCACTCCACAATTATGCATAAGGTGGTTATTTATTCCAGCATGTGCAAAGACAACGTTTCACCAGTCTCTCACTGGCTTTCTCAAGAAAGCCAGTGAGAGACTGGTGAAACGTTGTCTTTGCACATGCTGGAATAAATAACCACCTTATGCATAATTGTGGAGTGCTGCATCATCTTTACTTCTCTGGATTGAGGAACCAGTGGACCCAGGTTCCAGTAATGTGGGCACCCCATTTCCATTTTCTTCTCCTACTTTGGACGACTGAGGTGCTGTCTTTATCTATTTGCTATCTATCTATCTATCTATCTATCTATGAGGTAATAGAGGTTATACAAGAAGTAAAAGTTATTGTACTATACAATGGTGCAGCAATTTCTTTTTCCAGAATGTCAGTAGACTTAAAGGGGTACTCGGGTGGAAAATATATTTTTTTTAAATCAACTGGTACCAGAAAGTTAAACAGATTTGTAAATTACTTCTATTAAAAAATCTTTATCATTTCAGTACTTATCAGCTGCTGTATACTACAGAGCAAGTTCTTTTTTTTTTAATTTCTTTTCTGTCTGACCACAGTGCTCTCTGCTGACACCTCTGTCCATGTCAGGAACTGTCCAGAGCAGGATAGGTTTGCTATGGGGATTTGCTCTTGCTTTGGACAGTTCCTGATATGGGCAGAGGTGTCAGCAGAGAGCACTGTGGTCAGACAGAAAAATAGATTAAAAAAGAAAAGAACTTCCTTTAGAACATACAGCAGCTGATAAGTACTGGAAGGATTAAGATTTTAATCAGAAGTAATTTACAAATCTGTTTAACTTTCTAGCACAGGTTGATTTAAAAAAAAAAATGTTAAAGGGGTATTCTGGTTTTATGTAATGTATGGTAAAAGTTCTGCAACTTTTGTTTTATTTCCTCACTACTGACTTGTTGTCAGTAAATGAAAACATAACTGCCCTGAAGATTTGTTGTCACATAACCTTAGCAATTGTAAAATGTATTAAGCTGGGTTCAGATGTTACCATTATGCTGCCTGGCTACTTACTGCATGGCAAAGCTAAATGCAGTTTACTATGAGTTGCTGCAGTTTTGTGTTTTGTTTTATAACCCTCTGTTTTTTATGTGTGAGGTGCTGAGAGATACAAACCATACCTTCACTTTTGCAAATGGCCATTTGTTGAGGTATATATTTGTCTTTTATTTTTGAGCTCAAGTAATATATACACAGTGCCAAGGTGCAGTGCGCACGCCTCTTCCCTCCCACACCCTACCCTGGTTTCACAAATTAAAATACAGGGCTCAGTGCTGAAAGCCAAGCCCTGAACATCAATCATGCCGGCCAATGCATGGGGTGGAAGGGAGGAGGCGTGCACCTCAACATTTCTTCTATAGTTCTTAAAGGAGAACTCCAGTGACAACTTTTTTTTACCCCTTCTGCCCAGGCTGCTGGAATAAATATTAACTTACCTTCTGTCGGTCCCCAGATGATGCCAATATTGCCAAACAGACCCAGGTCTTCTTCCAGCTTTTGGTGCCCAATATGTTACACTGCAGCTAGGCTTATCGCTGGCCGCAGCGATGTCCCACTTTGGCTGATGATAGGCTGAGCAACAGTACCATGTAATGGGTCCAGGCCAGGCCCACTTCCTGGTGCCTGGGCACGTTACATGACACTACAGCCCAACCTATTACCATCCAAGATGAGACATCACTGCAGCCGGCAATAACCTGAGCCGCAGTGTTACGTGTCGGGCACCGAAAGCCGGAAGAGGACCGGGTCTGGAAGACAGGACAGTGATTTCACCGACACCAGGGGAATGGTGGAAGATAAGTTAATGTTTACTATTTTGATTCTGGAAGCTCAGGGCATAAGGGTTAAAAAAAAAGTTTTCACTGGAGTTATCTTTCAAGCTAAGATAAAAGATTCTTTTATTCCTCTACTAATGCCATTTGCAAAAGTAAAAGGCAATGTTTGGTATATCGCCCCAACACCTGCCTGGTTCTACAGCACTATTCCTGGTATAGTTTCTTTGCAAAAAAAAAAAAAGATAATTTCATTAAGGGTACGTTCCCACACGGCGTATTTGCTGCTGCGTATTTTATTTTCCCTGTTGAAGTCAATGGGTAGGAAAATACGCAGCACCAAATACGCAGCAAATACGCAGCAAAATACGCCGTGTGGGAACGCACCCTTAAGGGGTATTCTGGTTTAAAAAAAAAGTAATAATCATATATTGCTGGGGCCACAAAGAAAAAAAAAGAAAAAAAAAAGAAAACAATGCCATACTGATGTACCCTGGCCCCCTGCAAATCCCATTCAGCTCCTTTTTGTCCCCTAATGTTTTCTTTCTGCTTACGAGACAAGTATTTAGGCCCTCTTTGCTCAGCCAATCACTGGCAGCAGCCAATCACTGGCTGAAATTGGACACTGCCGCAGCCAGTGACTGGAAGCAGGACAAAAAAAGGAGATTGGGGGACCGCAAACAGCCAATGGGGAGCTACAGGGGGTAGGTAAAGATGGCTTTTTTTCTATATTTATGCGCCCTAGCAATATATGACTTTTAAAAAACAAAAAGGAAAACCCCTGTAAGGCTACATGGTTTTTTCCAGTACTAGTAAAGTTTACTAAAAATGTATATGTATCTCACAGATACCCTACACAGCCCTGCCGGTTTGGGAAACTTTTGCTACTTCTACCTGCTTTGCGGTCCATAAGCCCTTCGACGATAGAAGAAGTTTTTTTCAAGAAAACTATCGGCAATGTTCCTATCACACGGCTTCTATCAGATATGTATAAATCCAGTGATATCTAACCAGGAAGACATATCTAAACAGATTACACTTATACAGAAGACTGACTAAAGGCAGATGCTTTACTAAGGAATAAGACTCAAGGCCACAATCATTGTGGAGAACTTTTGTAAAAAATAGCCATCATATTGATGTGCATGTTGTCGAACTATAATCTGCTACATGATGTAGTCAGTTATTTGCCTATAAATCCAGGGGATGACCACCAAGTACCCTCAAAGGCCCTGGTAACTCAAAATGTACATACAGATACAGTGTTTTGTAATGAACATAGTCGACCTTTCATAGTAAACCCTGGAGTCCACAGGAACCCATGAGAAGGCAGCCCTACCAGAATCATTTGTAAGGACAAGGTTCAAAGGATTGATGGATGTGTTACAATACATTTATACATCATACAGATCATCACAGCATAAAGTAGAAATAGCTGGCACTGCATGGATCTCATAAATCACAGTCCATACGGCCTCTTTCAAGCACGGAAATTACCAAAAACCTGCTCGGTGGTGCACTATATCAGCTTGACCAATAGATTTTGGAAACAAAGAAGAATGCTGCAGCACTCACCAGTCCAGGTAGTAGATTTATTGTAAAAGCAGGTAAGGACATCAGGCAACCATTGTTTCATTACAATAGTAGATTTATCATGGCCTATCCTCCACATCGTTCTATCCCTCTTTTTATACTATTTAACAAGTTTCATTATCATAAGGACAAATCACATAAAAAAATATTAAAATCACAATAAACAATCATGATGAATACAGAAGATTTTGATAAATGCGATCTATCAAGGAAGTAAACAGTCCTGTGTCTATAAGTGTGCACTAAGATCGCTGTGCTCATTGAGACCTAATGGTCCCAGAGTGCCTGACATCAAGACCGTCATCATTCCACATTTTAATAATTGTTTTTGATGGTAACTCCTCTTTCTATTCAAATCTGTTTAAGTCCCATAAAATACATACATTTTGGATTATTCCCATGGAACTTATCAATATATTAAATATATATGGAGAATCCTTTACCTGTTCTAAGTGAATATGTGTGTTCACTAAACCATATGTATAGTGATCTTATTGTTTTGCAAACAGAGAAATAAACACATTCACACATCCCAATGAAAACTACAAAAGACCTCATGCATATCATGAAGTCTTGAACTGCAAACTCCTGTCCACCTAGAGTAACCCTGCTTGTTAACGTCATAGAGCTACAATAGTGGCATCAACTACATCTATAATATCCTCACAAACAGATTGCCCTCTGTGTTTTCATTGGTAAGCGACCTTTGACCAGAACATCCCAAAAAATAGTACAATGACAGAAAGACACCAAGGTTTTTGTCGTGCTCTTTCGCCTAATAATGTGTCACCAGTCACTGTGTTTTTCCTAATGGCGTCTCTGATCACATTGCTCATTGGGCTGACTTTAAATGAAAATATAAACCACCTTGGTGTATGTTATGCTGTTTTCTCTTTCTAGTATTAGATATAATCTAATGTTTCAGTTTTCTGGCAGACTTGATGTATTAGCAGTGTTTGGTAACCCCCCCCCCCCTGGCAGTTCTAATTCACTGGCCTGTTTTAAAGGTGTCTGAATCACTGTTTATCTTACACAAGCACAAAGACTATTCGTAGGGTAAAGATTTTTTACATGTAAGGATCTTGGCCATCTCTTATACCTTTATAATGAATTGGTGGCTGTAGACTTATGATAGTCCTTGGTGACCAATTCTCCATTAACCACAGCACCTTTTTTATGTAGAAAATCATGGCGTGTATTCCCAAAATTACTGGTGAATGTCATATTTTAATTATTTGAGTTTAGGTAGCTTAAAAACCTCAAACACTCCTGCTGTGACCCTGCCCAGTAAATCTCTTTTCCATTGTCATAATTTACCTTGTTGTACAGTATGAAGAGGAGGATGGGTTGATATGGAGGATAGGCCATGATGAACTTACCATTGTAGTAAAACAATGGTTGCCTGGTGTCCTTATGCTGTGTTCACATGTTGCAGTACCGCAACTAATTACCATGTATGTTTTTGCTGCGAGTGGCCACAATTGCAGTACAAATAGCGTGTTTTTCCACTATGATGCTAATGACGTACACCGCAGTATATTATTGTGCAAAACCGCACTTGACAATTAGTTGCAGTACTGCAACATGTGAGCACAACCATACCTGCTTTTATAATAAATGTACTACCTGGACTGGTAAATGCTGCAGCGTTCTTTGTGGATCATGAAGGTTATATCGGACCACAATCACTGGAGAAGTCTAATCTGGACTCTTGATGATCTCATATATAGCAATGTTTTACCTGCTCCTTGAACAAGACTGTGATTCTTTTAAGACCATATGCAAGACTGTCATTATAAAGTGTACGTTCACCTGTGAGCACCATTTAAAGTTTATAAATAATTATAATGTATATAAAAGGTTTGGCAACTTTACACATGCATTGTATTACTTAAAGTATAGTGGTCCTAAATTTTGCCAAGCTACTATAATAGGGGACAATTTTTCTTCTATATAAAATTACTAAACACCACCTGGTGTAAAGAGGACACTTCTTAATATGTTGACAACCGGTAAAGCTCTCTGTATACTGGACATTGAGGAAATGCTAGGAGATTTGAGCTCTGAAGTCTGCAGAATACTAAACAGCTCTGCACTATAATACAGTATCTGTATTAAATAAATAACACAAGCTATTTACACAGTTACTCAACTTTTTATATAGATTATGACTATATTTTAGTTGTAAAATGGTGTTCAAAGGCGTACTCCTTAAAGAGAGACTTTAGTGTGGTGGGTACATAAAACTGTGTTGTTGCTTTCAATGGAGCTATGTTTTCCAGTGAGGTGTAAGCAGAAATGCTGACTGATCTTTAGAGGATAATTTGATTCATAACTATGTGTTTTTCATTTCCATCACTGTGTTGGTTCAAGCTCATAAAAGCGGTGTCAGATCTAATAAGACACTTTATACGCTTTAATGCAAGCAAAAAAATTTGAGGGAGGTCAACGAGCTGAAGTGCCAAATGTGCTGTAACCATTAGCATGTGAGGCTATATTCCCATGGACATATGAACATTTTATTATTCAACAAAATATAAACATGAAAAATAATTATTTAAATCCAATATATGTCCCATATACTTGCCCGTTAAAGGAGAGACAATTCAGCCATACAATTCCCACTTAGACGTCCCAAACATGTAGGAGGGCGCTGCCTTTAGATACAGTTTTAATAGTTGCTTTATGTTCAGTTCATGGTGTGAATAGGGTCTAGCACTAAGAAAAATCAGCACTTCAACTATCATAGACAAGTAATATGGTTCTTGTTCAGTGTCCTCTAATTGTGCTTAAAGTTGTACTCATTTCTTTACAGAGAATAAAATATATTGACTTTGAGTAATTTACTCTGTTTGTAAGCAAAATTCTTTGTACAGTGTTTGTTCCGCGTAGTTTTCGGTTTAAATGACAAACTATTGCAGTAAAAGCGATGATTCCATTGCAATTGAAAAAGCAAAGCCATTGTTTCTCTCTAGGGATACAAGGGTTGTTACACACACACATTTTTTTTAAACTGCATCTTTTGTGGTGTTTTTTCCTACCATTTTTTTGGCCCAAAAACACTGAAGTCAATTGTTACATGAAAGTTTGGGGTTTTATTTCTTCTGTGATTTCTCTCTTCTCCAACGGTTTCACAAAATAATATGAAACTGCTGTGCGTAACATGTTTCATCTTTTTAGGGGATCCAGTGTGTTACAATGTTGTAGTCAGAGCCTTTGCATTAGGGTGTCTTCACTAGCAGTGTGACAAAGGGTTATACCTTTAGTACCTTACAATTCCCTGCAGCCCTGTGGAGAATGACTTCCTTGCCCCCCAGCAGTCACTCCACCCATTGAAGCACAGAAAGGCTCCCTTTCAACACCTGACTAGTGATGCAATGCAGTGTCTCAGGCTACACTGCAACCTGGGAAAGGCTTGAGACAACACTCATTTTTTGTGCTGCTAAAAATGAACATTGGAGGGCAAAGATCACATAAGAATTGCAAGATAAGCCATCACATGCAGACAGAATATCATGCACTACACTAACTTTACAGCCCCTGTAGCACAAATAAAAAAAAAATCCTGGAATAGCCCTTTAAGCATTTGTTACATATCATGTTGACTCCACACTGAGCTTATCCTTGAATTTGCATGTCTAAGGCTGAATTCACATTACTTTCACTAGTAGGTTAGATCGATTCCACATGTGTGGAAAATGGGCTGAACGTAGTCACTACATTTTGTACTATACTGAGACAGTAGAGGAGAGGTGGGACGGCACTACTCAACATTAATTCATACAGCAATAACAGTAGTCACATGAGAGTAACATCCGGAGGACAGGGATGCGAGATGCATGTGGAGCAAAGACATTCAAACAGAATCCGGGGTAAAAAATCACATCTGCACTCACCTGTTAAAATTCACTTTATTTCATCATCTTCAAAGAACAGAAAAGCCAGCCTAAGTGGGATCGGGAAACAAAAATGCAACAGCCGAGGCTGTGCGGGTGGGCGGCGACAAGCTGTTTTTGGGGTATTCCGCTTCCTCTGGCCTCACCTTGTTATGATTGGATCGCATGTGCTCGATAAGTCTAGCAGATCCGATGCCGGTTTTTAGTGATCTCTTATGCTCTCGGAAACTCCATGAACTTGAGAAAGACGCCCGTCCTGGTGTCGAAACGCGTTGTTCTGCAAATAAATGATATTGTTTATTCATCTATAACTCCTCATCCTTTCTGCGCCTTTTGAAGTCCCTTGGGAGTACTTGGAGGTTGCTGTATTTGTTACACCTATGTGGTGGCGGGACTGGCTGCATTTTGGAAACTCTTAACAGTGTTGTGCCTGGCATACTAGCACAACTTACTGGGTAAGCGCTTCCAGTAAACTACTGTGGATACCAACTTGTCCGGTTAATGCACTATGGAGCGCTTCTTTTTCTTTTGTATATGCTCTCGGAAACGGGAGAAGAGGCAGCGTTTGGTGGAACAGATGTAGTAGTAATTGCAGGGGCATAGAAGGGCATAATTACCCATTCTGAGCGGCAACTTATGAACTCTTTAATTTGGATTTCAGTGCCACCAAGTCTGAGGAAGGCACCTTTAAGCAGTTGGGGACAATGAATGCAGGAGCCACATTTGTAAATGCCTTTTAATTCATTTTTTGTAAGCCATTGGGTGCTTTAGAGGAGAAAGTGGAGGATACCAACAGATTTTTGAGGCTAGTGCTTCGTCTAAAGGTAATCAATGGTTTGTTTATATAGGTGTGTGTGCCGGGTGATAGCTGTTAAAATGCAGATATGAGTTGGTGGCGGTCTGCTTCCTGTAACCTGTGGTGGTGATAGAATTTTCTATCACATGGATTTCAACATCCAGAAAGTCAATGATGATGTCGGTGGCAAATTTATGTTCATCTCATTTTTGTTATTGCAATAGGAGGGAAATTAAGAGAACTATTTTTCTTCACCTTCTCAGACGATGAAAACATTGTCCACATAGCTGGTGTAGAGTTTAAGTTTTTTTTTGGATTGCATACCATTTTTTGTTCAAGGGCAGTGAGGTATAGATTGCGAAGGCGCATGCAAATGGCGTGCCCATCGCCGTACCTGTCTTCTGCGTGTACCAATTACCATCAAACACAAAACAGTTATTACCTAGGACCATTTCTAGACCTGTGGTAACGAAATCAATGTATTCTTTGCTCTTGTCAACGGCAAGAAGGAAGTCCCTGATGACCCAGACCCCCAAATCTTGGCGGATCCGGGTATAGAGGCTCTCAACATCAATGGTAGCCATAAAGGTGTTTTCCAAATAGAAATCTTTCAGAAGCAAGAGGAAGCTGTCGGTATCCTTTAAATAGGAGGGTATGTCATGAAGGATGGTCCGGAGTAGCCAGTCAAGGTAGCTCGACAGATGTTCGAGTGGTGCCCCGATCCATGCCACTATGGGCCTGCCAGGGGGAGAATGCAAACCTTTATGGATTTTAGGCAAAAAATACCAATGTGGCTTGTTGGCACAGTTAGGTATTACTTTTTCAGCTTTCTTTTTGCTGATTATACCTAATTCTACATTGCTGTGTAGATAGCTCCTCAGTTTGGACAGGATTTTTGTGGTAGGATCATTCTTCAGAGGTAGGTAAGTGTCACGATTCGGCTTACAGGTAGTGGATCCTCTGTGTCAGCGAGGGATTGGCGTGGACCGTGCTGGTGGACCGGTTCTAAGAGGCTACTGGTGTTCACCAGAGCCCGCCGCAAAGCGGGATGGTCTTGCTGCGGCAGTAGCAACCAGGTCGTATCCACTAGCAACGGCTCAAGCTCGCTGACTGCTGAGAAGGCGTGGGACAGAAGGACTAGGCAGAGGCAAGGTCAGACGTAGCAGAAGGTCGGGGCAGGCGGCAAGGTTCGTAGTCAAGATGGATAGCAGGAGTTCAGGTAACACAGGCTTTGGACAACACTAAACGCTTTCACTGGCACAAGGCAACAAGATCCGGCAAGGGAGTGCAGGGGCAGTGAGCAGATATAGCCAGGGAGCAGGTGGAAGCCAATTAGGCTAATTGGGCCAGGCACCAATCATTGGTGCACTGGCCCTTTAAGTCTCAGAGAGCTGGCGCGCGCGCGCCCTAGAGAGCGGAGCCGCGCCCGCCAGCACATGACAGCAGGGGACCGGGACGGGTAAGTGACTTGGGATGCGATTCGCGAGCGGGCACGTCCCGCTGTGCGAATCGCATCCCCGACGGCCATATCAGTGCAGCGCTCCCGGTCAGCGGGACCGACCGGGGCGCTGCAGGGAGAGAGACGCCGTGAGCGCTCCGGGGAGGAGCAGGGACCCGGAGCGCTCGGCGTAACAGTAAGTTTACTAATTTTTAAGCTGTCTGTGTGCTTCCTTGGCATAATAGTCTCTTGACATGATGACCACGCTTTCCCCTTTGTCAGCCTTTTTTATCACTAGGTCTGACCGGGAACGCAACCATTTCAAAGCTCTCATTTCTTTGGATATGAGGTTGCTGGGGGCAGTGGGGTAGATGAGGGATTTAACTTCCATTGTGACTTGAGCAGAGAAGATTTCGAGGCTGCTGCCAGGTTGTATTTGTGGTGTAAAAATAGAGGGGTTGCCGCTGGTGAATTCACAGATGTTGATAGTATCCTCTGTGGATGTGGTAGTTTGATAAGCTTCATCTAGCAAGTATACATTTAACGTCGGTCTGGGATAAGGCAGATGGGGCAAAAAAGCCAAGAGGTCCTATTGTGGCTGGTATTTCTCCTTTTCTGATTAGTTTCAGTAGAAATGTTCTTGTTAGTGGTAAAAAAAATTTTTTGAAGGTTCATCCTGCGGATGCCTTTAAACAGATCCACTTCGAATGAAACGGGATCAAATTTAGCTGGTATACAGTCATTCAGACTTTTAGAGAGTAATTGTTCACAGTCTTCATCCAGCTCTACCATAGACAGATTAATAACGGTTGCTGGGGTTATGTTCTCTTGCTCCAGGTGACTTGGCGTTTTGGTCTTTGCTTTTGTATTGTTACCTCTGCCCCTCTGTATAGGCTTGCCAAAAGGGCTCCTGCGTTTTTTAGTTCCTCATTTTGTGTGTCCTTTTGGTCCTCTGTAGGTCTGACATCCTCTGTGGAGCTAGAATCCGTGCCGGGTGTCCAGTATACTTTATTTTTAATTCTGTTTTTGATTCTAGTGTTTCTTCTGTTAGATGCTTTTTTCTTTTTATCTTTCTCCTGTCGCCAAGTGAAAATGCGGTCATTGTCATAGTCTGCTTTGTCTCTAAGAAATTATTATTTTTTTCGCTCTTTTATTTCTGCTTGTACCGGCACCAGTTTTTTCTCCAGTTTCTGGAAGAATTGTTGTACTTGTCCTTCCAGTAATCTTTTTCTTAATTCAATTTTACATTTAAGTAGATCAGTTGTAGTAGTATTATATTCCTCTTCGTTTATTGAGAGTACTAAATGTAGCATTTTGGTGGCAATTTCAATATGAATATCCTTCCATTTGGCTTGAAATTCTGGATCATGTTGAAATTGGGATGCTCCCCTGAATTGCCTGAGTCCTCTTGGTATCCTGTTGCAGCTGACATGATTTGAGTGATTTTACAGTCAAGAATAATCGTATTTCTTTTTCAGTAAGGTTGGTGATGCGGTATTCAAGGTTCCATGTGCTAATAACCTAAATATAGCTTTCTACACAGCATTGTAGAATTAGGCATAATCAGCTAAAAGAAAGCTGAAACATTTATGCCTAACTGTGCCAACAAGCCACAATGGTATTTTTAGCCTAAAATCCATAAAAGTTTGGAGCCTCCCCCTTGCAGGCCCATAGTGGCAGGGATCGGGGCACCACTCGAACATCTGTCGAGCTACCTTGACCGGCTACTCCCCCGGCCCATCCTTCATGACATACCCTCCTATTTAAAGGATACCGACAGCTTCCTCTTGCTTCTGAAAGATTTCCATTGGGAAAACACCTTTAAAATGGCTACCATTGATGTTGAGAGCCTCTATACCCGGATCCCCCCAAGATTTCGGGGTCCGGGTCATCAGGGACTTCCTACTTGCCGCTGACAAGAGCAAAGAAAATATTGATTTTCATTACCACAGGTCTAGAAATGGTCCTAGGTAATAACTGCTTTGTGTTTGATGGTAATTGGTACACGTGGAAGACGTACGGCGATGGGCACACCAGTTGCATGCGCCTTTGCAAATCTATACCTCGCTGCCCTTGAACAAAAAATGGTATACAATCCAGGGCTGTGGAGTCGGTAGATAAATGTTCCGACACCAACTCCACAGTTTTTGTACTTCCGACTCAGACTCCTCTGTATTAATATGCAAATGTATTTATAAACACTTACAGTTGAATCCAAGAAGGTGTTCCACCAAGTTCTTCTAAGCTCTTCTAGCAGAGAGAGGTAGTTGGGCAGAAGCTTCTGCCTTCTTTTTGTGTGCTGATCTGCTGCTGAAGACAGGGCAGTGAGAGAATCCAGGAAGGGCATTTATTATAAAACATGATTTCCCTAGTAGAATCCCATAGTCATGTTTAAAGTTTAAGCTAACAATCGGAGTTTGCAAGTTTTTATAGCCTTAGCTGAATGGCAGCAGTTTTTCCAATGGTTTACAGCTTCAGTCTTGAACTATTGACCCTCCATTCCCTTCACTTATACAAGTGACTCTAGTCCTGCAAAAAACATATTTACTTAATCCCTTATCAGTGAGAGGCTAGGTTACCCATGGGTTCCCTGTAACAGCAGAACACAACACTATGGAAAGTATAAGTATTGCCGCTTCTTATTGTGCCATATAGTGAAGCACATGAAAAGCATGCTTCTTCATGGTCACTTAACGTGTTCGTTTTGCGGTTATGTGAGGCACTGCATGCATTGGTATTTATTCTTACAGTAGAGAAGTCATTAATTATAACTTTTTGTGAATTGGGACATTTAAACTTTCTTTTTTTTTTATTTCAATCTAAATTTAGTGAGTCGGTGCATTGTTTGCCGACTCCGACTCCACAGCCCTGTTACAATAAAAAAAAAAAAAACTACCAAGAATTTAAAACTCTACACCCGCTATGTGGACGATGTTTTCATCGCCAGGGAAGGCGAAGAAAATTTTTTTTTTGAATTTTTCTTATCTCAATAACAAAAATTAGATGAACATGTTCTTCACCAAAATAAAGAAACAGAAAGAAAGAACTAAAAAAAGGAATATCCCAAGAGAAAAGATTTGTCTATTTTCAGTTCAACCCTCTGTCTAACATCATCAAGAACACACTGTAGAAAAATTGCCATATTCTTGTCCTGCATGATATTGCTATAAACAAACCTTTGATTACCTTTAGACGAAGCACTAGCCTCAAAAATCTGCTAGTATCCTCCACTTCCGCCTCAAAAGCACCCAATGAAAACTGGCTTACAAAAAATGAATTAAAAGGCATTTACAAATGTGGCTCCTGCATTCATTGTCCCCAACTGCTTAAAGGTGCCTTCCTCAGACTTGGTGGCACTAAAATCTAAATCAAAGAGTTCATAATTTGCAGCTCAGAATGGGTAATTATGCCCTTCTATGCCCCTACAATTACATCTGTTCCACCAAATGCTGCCTCTTCTCCAGCTTCCGAGAGCATAAGAGATCACTGAAAACTGGCAATGGATCTGCTAGACTTTTCGAGCACATGCGATCCCATCATAACAGCAACCCTGACTGTCTTACCTTCTGCTGCATTGAAAGAATTACCACAACTGGAAACATGAAAGAAGCGATCCTGAGACAACGCAAAGCTGTATGGATTATGCGCACCGATGCGCTTGTCATTTTCAGTCTCAATGACCGAAATTAACTAACTGTATGTTTATAATTTTTCTCTCCCAACCCCATTTTCTGATTCTGCCCTTCTCCAGAATCTCACTAACATTTTTTACTTTCATTTGAGTTACCCCTTATGCCACTAGTGTTTTTCAGGTCTGTATGTTTTGCAATTTTCCTTTTCCCACGAGCACTTTACGCTCCTCCCTCCATGATGACATCACGGCTCCCACCTTGGTAAATCCCACCTGGATGTGACGGCAGGTGAGGCCAGACGAAGCAGAATACCCGCAAAACCAGCTTGTTGCCGCCCACCCGCACCACCTCGGCTGTTGCATTTTTTGTTTCCCGATCCCACCTAGGCCGGCTATCTCTGTTCTTTGAAAATTATGAAATAAAGTTAATTTTAACAGGTGAGTGCAGATGTGATTTCTTACCCCGGATTAAATTTTGTACTTTGTATTTGATCCTTGAGTGGGGAATATTGCTGTGTGAGATGTGAGCTTGTTGTGCGCTTGGAAGCCCAAATCTAAACGAACAACTTGCAACATTGAGAGACAGGGATAACATGGAGTGGCGTCAGTTGCTTAGTAGGGCAGCAATTTATGGGGCAGAGGTGGATAGTGATATGGAGGTGCAGGAGAAAGAGGCATGTCTGGGTGAGTTTGGTGTGAAACTGGCCTGCAGACCTGACCTCAAGCTTACCTTTGGTATAAGCTAGAATGCACATTGCAAGCCAAGGTGTGTGACCTTACAAATCCTTATTGGACGTCCATTTGGTCTGTAACAGAATCCACATTTTGTCAGGATGCAATATTTTATCATAGTACAGTTTAAACAGTATCACAGGCAAATTGCAATAATGTGGCCTTCTGCATAAACATTCTGATGAGTGGGACAATCAAAAGGAAGAAAGTACGAGATACAGTTCATCTGGATATGTGGTGCAGAGCTTCCACTCCCCACAATACTTGTTCAATAAAGCATCAATGGCAGCACTCTTTGTTAGAAGCACAAAGAAATAACCTAGCTCTAAATATGCCTTACTCATGGTCAGTAAGGCCATGTTCACACGGGCGAAAAATGTGTGGTATGTTCGCACGGACATTCCGCAGCAGCAGAGTCCCATTGATTTCAGTGGGATTCTGCTGCACTGTTACCACAGATGAATTTCAGATTCCGGCATCCACAGAAAGAATAGTCTATTCTTTCAGTGGATTCCACATGGAAATGCATTACTGTCTATAAAACAGTGCAGTTCCGAGTGGTCCTAACACCCGCCATTTAGTCAAATGTGCAAAATGTCCACACCTCTTTTTTGCACTGACATTCCACACTTTGTTCGTGCGTGTGAACATAGACTAAGGCTCCATAAGAGCCAAAATGCATAGGTAATCTGTGTGCTTCTCCAATGCCATATTTATAACCTGTACTGACCATGTGTATAGATGTTAACTTGCTATTGAAATAACGCTTAAAATTTTTTTTAACCAAGAATGTTTGCCAGACATTAATGAATTAACACAAACCTATGATTTTCAATAAAAAAAATGTTTATAGCCCCTATTACATAATTATCTTACCATTTTCTCTGATTCTACCATTTAAAAAAATGTGTTGCCAAAATGCTCATCCCTCTACAACCAATCCAGACTTCCTGACAGAAATGCCCCAATGACTGACTTGTACTATATACTAGACAAATTGCTTGTCTCATTTATCCAGAGAATGGAACTGATCCTTTAGAATCTGTTGGACCTTGGAACTAAAAAATAGTGTAACGTGACTCTAGGTTACAACATTCAGGAAGTTTGTATAAGGTGAGTTTGCATAAATAGCTTTGACATTCCCTAGACTTGTAGCCAATGCCATAACAACTGAGGACTTAATTCATACAACTTTTAAAGAGGTTGTCGAGTGAAAACAATCTTCCCTATCCAAAGGAGATGCACAAGTGCTGGACTTGTGCATCTCTAGTGCTCCCATACAAATAAATGGAGTTCCCACTGACAGCAAGGGGATCAAATAATTGTCACAGGACAATTTTGTATAACTATTTTGGAAGATTATTTTACAATAATGAGAATAGAAAAACATACAGTCCGAAGTATGCAAACATCATGGAAAAAGATACAAAGTATGATAACCATAGAAGAAAAAAAGAAAAAAAAAAAAAAGGGGGGGGCTTTAGAATAATCGCAGGAGCAATTTTGAATATGTAGTTCTGAATCCATAATAAGCTAACAAGTTCTCATGGATATGAAAGATCAGGGATTCAACCAGGATAGCATTACACATGAGTATAGAGGAAAGTTCCTTGGTTAGAAGGATTAAAGGAGGAGATCTGTAGTGCTGTGAACTTATCCCCTATCTGAAGGATAAGGGATAAGTTATAGATCGCGGGGGTCCGAGCGCTGGGGCCCCCCCCCCCGCGATCTCCTGTTCTGGGCCAAAGCAACGTACTGGAAAGGGGGCACTGCCAGTTAGGGGAAATCTGTTTCTGGTAACAGCTTGATAAGAACAAAATGAAGATGGTAAACCCACACACACACACACACTATGGAGTTTTCCATGAGTCTGCGCTGTCTACCTGCAACCTGACAGAGTTTGCCTGCTGATAATCAACACTGTTCCTCAAAAGGTAAAATCAAGGCTTCCTTATTATCTCTGACCACTAAAAGCTTGGAGCAGCTGTCCCTTGAGTAAATACCAGTGTAACTACTACTGTATGTCCACAGTGTTGCAATGCAATATTCAACTTTACTCTCCCTTTTGTTTCTCAGCAACAGTAAGAGCAGTTCAGTGCCTAGTTAACTCTTTCCTGGCTGTGCTGCTTCTGTTTATCATTTCTGGTCAAAGAACACCTTGCACACCCAGCGCATCAGTAACCGCTTTTCCCTCAACATAAACCATTCCCCTGCATTGTGCAGCCTGTTCAGTCCAGTGTACTTTCATCAGCATTATGTCATGGTATAGCCAAGTAAGTGAAAGGAAGTTCCTAGGTGAGAACTACTGGCAGACAGCCCATCTCTGGTCCAGCCCCCTGAAATGGAATGAATGAGAAATAGCTTTGCACCATGGAAGGGAATTTCAGGCACTCAATAAAAGCAATTAGAACACTGAAAATCTCCTTGTCACCACTCTGTTAATCTAACAAATGCTATGCACAGTTTTATTTAACTTTTTTTTTTTTTTATGGTAGGAATTCCCCTAGACATCTTATCCCCTATCCAAAGGATAAGGGGATAAAATGTCTGATCGCAGGGGGGTCCCAGCAGCCGGCAGTTCAGACATCTTAACCCCTATCCTTTGGATAAGGGATAAGATGTCTAGGGCCGGAGTACCCATTTAAAAAGAATGATCATATTTCAATGGGTAAAAAAACATTTTTTTTAAATGTGACACTAATGCAATGAGTGAATTAAGTTTTAAAAACCTTTTAGGGTAGGGTCACATCTAGTGCATCCGCAGCGTATTTAACAAAGCTGATGACCGTCCCTAGATTGAGCCTCTTTGTTGTGCCCATGTGTCCTGCATTGTCTGCTTGTAGCAGCAATCCGCTGCTATGAGCAGACACAAAGGGATCTGTAAAGTAGCGTGCACATGCTCAGTTTTCTCACAGACATCAAGGTCGCTCTTGGCCTAGTTCAAGGAAGAGAGTGGCCGCAATGTTTGTGAGTAAACTGCGCATGCGACTCGCAGATCCATGCGTCTGCGGTGGATTGCTGCTACAAGCAGACAAAGCAGGACACAGGCACAAGCAGGAGGCTCACTGTAGGGACAGTCATTAGCGTATCTGCAGCACCAAATATGCTGAGGATGTGCTACGTGTGACCCTATCTTAGCATACAAAATCTGCAATGTGTGTATCTACCCTGAAAGTGTTCTGCAACACACCTTATCAACAGATAATAGATATTGATTAAAACATTTTTTAACAGATCCAAAGACCGCTTTTAAAAATGGTGTAGGGTCTTAGAAATGAAACAGAACTTATGAGGTGATTTCAGCTGTGATATAATTTCACCTTTTTTAGCGGAAAAGTGGTTCAGTTGCCCCCAGAAACAAACCAGAGTGCTTCTTTAATTTTTAAAAAGGCCTCTGAAAAATAAAAAGTAGCAATCTGATTGGTTGCTATGGGCAAATCCAAGCCAAGCATGTGCTTTAAGTGGAGAGCATATCTGCCAGAGAACAAGTTAGTTGAAATCCAACTACTGAACTTATCTCCCTGAGATCGGCTGTCAGGGCTGCCAAATGCATTAGAAGGTTGACTAGTCCCAGTCAGCCGATAATTATCTGATGTGAATGGCCAGCCTTCGCTGGTTCTGTACCTGGTTGGGTGACACGCAACAAAAATGTAAATAAATGTAATACTGGCTAGGGCTGCACGATATGGAGAAAATGTGCGATTGCGATTATGGGCCTAAATATTGCGATTTCGATATGCAATGCGATATAATAAATAAATGGTGAAATCATGTCCGATCTCCACCATTTTACAACTATCCACTCATTTTATGCCCGCCGCCAATTTCACATCTCCCCATTTAATTCCTATCTCCGCCCTTTCACATTCTCCCCTCATGGTTACATCTTCCCCCTGCCACATTCTCTCCCCCATGTCACATTCTCCCCCCAGTAGGTAGCTTTTTGTACTGCAGCAATACACTGGGTTTCCCGGATCCGGTGGGAGATTTGAAAACTGCCCGGGAAACACAGTGTGTTTGCAGCCGAAAAAGACCTTTCCCCATCAGCCAATCACTGGGTTGACACGTGACACAGCTGTGGCCAGTGATTGGCTGAAAAGGGAAAGGTCCTACTACTTGTATGGTAAAGAGGAGACACCGGACCGCACAAAGACGAACGGAATCTGCAGGGACCGGGAGAAGGTTTTTTTTATTTTTCTCCCTGCGCTCTTTTAGCTCAGTGTTTATCTACCAGGGCGCCTTCAGCTGTTGTGAAACTACTACTACCAGCATGCCCGGACAGCCTTTGTAGTTTTGCAACAACTGGAGGCACCCTGGTTGGGAAACACTGACTTTTAGTATTTAAATTTGTTTGTTTTTACTCAGGAGCCGGCCGGAGCAGATAATCGCAAGTTTTCCCGGGGGTGGGGCGTATCGCTATATTGCAAAAAGAAAAAAATTGCGATTTGATTGCTTTTGCGATATATCGTGCAGCCCTAATACTGGTTTGTAAAGCTTTTCAGCAGAATACATCTTTACCTAGTTAAAAATTAACTGCAAAATAAAAATCTACAGCAAAAGTACAGTAAATGTTTAGGAATGTTTAGTGTGAAATGGAAGCCTTTCAATCTACCTGAGCAACATCACGCTCCAAGTCTATGCAGAATGAACTAGAGCCAGGAACAAACCAGCAGCTGAGGAGTAAACCATCACATGCAAGAATGCTGAAGGTAAAAAAAAAAATTGTTAAACTTCTCATCTGGATACACAGAAAAATAAAAATCAGAAACATTGTAAATAAAAGATTTTTATTTCAAAAATTTAGACAAGTCATATAAAGATGTTTAATACTTTTATAAAGTAATTTCTTTGTAACATTTATTATAAAGTCTTTTGCAAGCTTTAAAGAATCAGTGTGTAAAGATTACAGGTATACAGAATACAATAGCAAGTTTCAGCACAGTGGCACATGATAATATATATAGCAGAAACATTCTAGGGAGAGAGTCTGTTAGTGCTAGTTAGCTGCCAAACTAATTGTTTTTCCTAAATAGATATGATACATGATGTGTAAGAGGAAGTGGCTGTTAGATTATTGTTTTCCAGTTAAAAACAAAAACGCCAGTAATCCCACAAGTAGCATCACTGCCAAGGTGAAAGCAGCTTTTATGATAAAAAGAAAAAAGGCAACTATAGTGGAGCATCCATTACAATCAAATCAGTGATTACCGAAAAGTGATCTTGGTTCTCAACATAAACAGGATTTCATCCAAGTCCTTAGCTCGAAAAAAGGCAGAAATTGTATGATGACTTTCCAAATGACAAAACAGATCACGATAAACACGAACAATAAACAGTAGAAGAGAAGGAATGACAAAACAATAAGACATTACCCACAGACAAAGGACGGGAGAAATGACTGCCAAAGATGCCGTAAGACTCCTGATGCAAGACAACTAACTATAATAAAGGATTTTCACATTTCTCAGTGTGAGGGGCTCATGTCAGGCAAGCTTTATAACCCAGAGATGGACCTGTCCTGGAAGACCTGAACACAACTGAATACAACTCTTAACACTGCTGTCCATCCATCATGAATGACTTCTTTTACAATACTCTCTGAACACAAGCCTCTTGTCACAGTCTGACTCTTTATCTTGGTGCTATAAACACATGCTGTAAAACATGGGCATGTTTAAAAACAATTTGGTTTTTGAGCACAAACTAAAAAAAAAAAAAAAAAAAAATCAAAGCAGAGATTACAATTGACATCAGGGAATCCTGTCCAAGCACCTCTTGAGGTTTAGTGTGTGTGTGATCATATACTTCAGTGGCAATTGCACCCAATTCCAGAGCTGAAATTTCAAAGTAACATTGTAAAGTAAGAGAGAGGTTAGTATGTTACATTTATTACAGCAGATTGTAACATGCCAACAGTATAATAAAATAATGTTTTACAGTCAGAGGATTTCACTTGCTTCCAGGTGTCAAGCATGTCTGATTTTGGATGGTGTGTAATTCCTGTCTATTATTTCATCTTGTAAAAACATATGAAGGCAACGTTCATTCTGTGCCAAAGGGTGGCCTGCAACTCTGCAAATTGAGAAAGATTATAAAACAAAAATATAAAAATATTAGCAGCAAAACATTCAGCAACTAATATAAAGGTAGATATATCCCTTGAATGACTTCTAACATTTCAAGGGCAACTCTTCACTGCAGATCTAGTTTTACACCTAAATCCCATGTATTATGTGGAAATATTAAGGTGTTTCATGTGGAATCAGCAGTGATGTAATGAATAATGTGATTAAGTACACCAGGCACATTTTAGGACTAAAGATAATACTACAATCTGCAATCAATGCAAATGATTACCCAGGCTCTGTAAGCGGCATTGTTCCAGCAACAGGGCATATGGTTAAACCAGGGAAGGCTATGGTATAGCTCGTAACTATTTGTTTCAGCGCCATCAATTTCACAGGCAATCTGCATACATTAACTATACACAACAAATAGAAGGTCAGCAATAAGGATGATTTGTTTTAACTCATTCAGTGCAGGGATTAAACTGTTCCCCTCTGCAATACAGTCTTTTTTATCTATTACAGAATCATTTTCTGGCACTTGAGACGCAGAGGATCACACTTACTTGTTTATAAATTGCTCAAGCCCTAGCTTTCTTTCTTCTATGAAAGAATCATCAAAGATTCCTTCATCTCCTCTGAATGGTAGCTGTCGCATAAGAGCTTTACCAGGTAGAGGGGGCACCACAACCTAAGAAAAACAGAGGAACAATTAAGAAATTAACAGTAAAGATGATTTGTTCAGAAGCATCTCTAGGTCCTAAGAGTTGTTTCAGTTTGGTATCATTAAACCATGTTAAGTATACAGCCAATTGGATGGAAAAGCAATAACCCATGACTTAGTGTACAGCTATAATAAGACAATGCTTTAGAACGCTCTAGGGAAGAGGTTTTAAAGTGGTACTAAATTTGTAGGAGAGCACACACTGTCCACAATCATTGTCACAGACTACATACATCCAGGCTAACTACCATTATTTCAGGCGCCATGTCACACATGGTATTTAACCCCTTAAGGACTCAGCCCATTTTGGCCTTAAGGCCTCAGACAATTTAATTTTTACGTTTTCATTTTTTACTCCTCGCCTTCTAAAAATCATAACTCTTATATTTTCATCCACAGACTAGTATGAGGGCTTGTTTTTTGCGTGACCAGTTGTCCTTTGTAATGACATAACTCATTATATCATAAAATGTATGGCGCAACCAAAAAACACTATTTTTGTGGGGAAATTAAAACGAAAAACGCAATTTTGCTAATTTTGGAAGGTTTTGTTTTCACGCCGTACAATTTATGGTAAAAATTGCATGTGTTCTTTATTCTGAGGGTCAATACGATTAAAATGATACCATTACATACTTTTATATTATTGTTGCGCTTAAAAAAAATCACAAACTTTTTAACCAAATTAGTACGTTTATAATCCCTTTATTTTGATGACCTAACTTTATTTTTCCGTATAAGCGGCGGTATGCGGGCTCATTTTTTGCGCCATGATCTGTACTTTTTTTTATACCATATTTGCATATAAAAAACTTTTAATACATTTTTTATAATTTTTTTTTTATATAAATGTATTAAAAAAAGTAGGAATTTGACTTTTTTTTCGTTCACGCCGTTCACCGTACGGGATCATTAACATTTTATTTTAATAGTTCGGACATTTACGCACGCGGCGATACCAAATATGTCTCAAAATTTTTTTACGCTTTTTGGGGGTAAAATAGGAAAAAACGGACGTTTTACTTTTTTTATTGGGGGGAGGGGATTTTTTTTTTTTTTTACACTTGAATAGTCCCCATAGGGGACTATTCATAGCAATACCATGATTGCTAATACTGATCTGTTCTATGTATAGGACATAGAACAGATCAGTGTTATCGGCGATCTTCTGCTCTGGTCTGCTCGATCACAGACCAGAGCAGGAGACGCCGGGAGCCGGACGGAGGAAGGAGAGGGGACCTCCGTGCGGCGTTATGAATGATCGGATCCCCGCAGCAGCGCTGCGTGCGATCCGATCATTCATTCAAATCGCGCACTGCCGCAGATGCCGGGATCTGTATTGATCCCGGCACCTGAGGGGTTAATGGCGGACGCCCGCGAGATCGCGGGCGTCGGCCATTGCCGGCGGGTCCCTGGCTGCGATCAGCAGCCGGGATCAGCCGCGCATGACACGGGCATTGCTCTGATGCCCGCGGTTATGCACAGGACGTAAATGTACGTCCTGGTGCGTTAAGTACCACCTCACCAGGACGTACATTTACGTCCTGCGTCCTTAAGGGGTTAAGCACTGAGATCCCTAGTGCCCTGGTACTTAAAGCATACCTGTCAGATCCGACAAAAAAAAAAAAATAAGTTATGTTACTAAGTACCTCATCCTGATCATGTACATGTAATTTATGTCTGTCACCCATATTTAAAAAAAATAAAAAATTAAATTGCATTTTACAGCTGCTCAATATCTTTTCACTTGTCTCTAAGGGAGGGTGTGTGTCCCTCTTGCCTGCACTGTGATGACTCTTCCCTCTCCCTCACTCTGCCGACTTCCTGCTCTCGGGAACCTGGCAGCCCTGCTCAGTAACACTTTCCTCTCTGGATTTATGCTGTACACACACACAGATTATTGGAGACTGCATGTAAGTTAGAATACAGCAATATTAAACATACTTATTTTGTTGAAAAAGTGCTTTGTTTTTTTAAAAGGAGTACATTAAAACCTGCAAAACTGCAGTTTTTTGTTTTCAATTTGCTCCCACTAATATTTTTTTTTGGCTGTGCTGTAAATTTTGTTATGAAAAGTGCTATTACAAAAACAAACCCTCATATGGGTCTGTGGATGGAAAAGTAAGAGAGAAAGAAGAGGAGGGGGAAGGAAAAAAAATATGTAAAAAATAAAAAAAATTAAGAAATTTGCTGTTTTCATAAGGCCAAAGGCTATTCTTTATACAATGAAAAGCAACAGATCTCGGACTGCTGTTTTTCAGTACAAACCACAGGTTGTTCACTTCCAGTGAATACAATTGTCCTGGTCAAGTGATAAACAAAAAAACAAAAACAACAACAACTGCGCAGTTTAGTATAGTAATAACGGTAGTGTATCTAGAGGACATGGCTGGCTTTACCTGAGCTCTTGCCATGCTTTCATGATTTGCTTAATACATGAAAGGCTTATCTCTCGGCACTTGAAAGTACTATAGGTGTTCACCAGCGCCACAAGAGCCCAAGTAAGTCCAGCCCATATCCTCTTTATTACTGCTCACTACCATTCACTTACCATATTTGACTGACAGCAACTAGATAAAAAGGACATGGACAGGCCTTACCTGGGCTCTTGTCATGCAGGGAAATGCCTCCTGGGCTTTTGAGCCTCATTTGCATTACAGAAAAGGTAAAAGAACCAGTTAAAATAATAAAAATGAAAAATGTAGGTATTGATGGAATCCTAATGACTAATCCTAACCAGTTATAGTTACAATCATGTTTCTCTGCTGACACGTCGTCTTTAACTTATATTTGTACATTAAAAAGAGTACCTGTCACCGAACTAAACATTTAATATATTGTTCCTTATGTAATTAGAAGACCCTTTGCTATTTACTTGCTGTTACAATTTTCAACCTTTTTAGGTTTTTAATGTGATTGATAAAACAGCCACTAGGTAGCTCTGTTCTGTTCCCTGCGCAAGTCAAAGTTAGTTTGGACTCCTCACGGCCTGGCAGGAGACGAAAGTCAAGAAGTATGTGCGGGGCATGGCAAGGCACATCTCTCACAGGCTTCAGTGACATCACACCTGCTGGGGAACGCCATATTTCTCCTGCCATGAGCAAGGGGAAAGGTATGATGTAGAGCTTTTTACTCCTAACTGGTGTTATTCTTTTTGCACAATCTGTCCCTAAGGCAGCAAAAAACCTGCAGTGGATTACGTAGGTGTCAACATACCCTTATGTACACAAGGGTGGATTTACTTCTGTGTAAAGTTTGCCACGGTTAAACCTGTAGCGCGTTCAACAGGTCTGCAGCGGTACATGCAAGTGTATAGCCAGTCTAGCTTTTTTGGCCTCATAGACCACACAGCTTCTGTAATCCTGGCCACCACAAGCTACCGCAATTTAAACGGGACACGTGCGGGTTCCAGAAAAGGAACCTGCATCTATAAGAATTATGGAATAGCCTGCATAGTATGCAATACAGGTCTGAAATTGGCATATCCCTTTATCCATGCATGCATTAAAATGTGTATGAAGTAGACTTATCAATTACCTTGCTTTCTCTTTCAAGTTCACTCCTTAGCCATTCAAAATCGCTATATCTTCTGCGGACACTCGATTCTTTCAGTTTAAAAATTGGCAGGTTAGTCTGTAAAACAAAATGATGCACATCAGCAGGCATTATCTAGTACATAAAAGCTATAAAACACAAAAAGGTAAAGTTCCACAAAACAAAAAGGGTTAAATTCAAAGCTATAACTTATTAAAAACACATTACAAAATTTGTTGCATCGTATTGCTAGTCCAAGGAGAAACCAGGAAGTGATCTGATCAGATCCATAAGGAAGGTTGGGGGTAGGGGGCGGGGAGAGAGAGAAAAGTAATCTTTACACATACAGGTGTGTGGGAGAAAAAAACAAACAAAAAAAAACCCTACTTGTCCAAAAGGACCAAAACGGAGCACAATCCCCTTGTCCCTTATGACAAGCCAGTTGTCCTGGTACACAAAATTTCAACCAAAAAAATAGTACGTAAATAGGGTCTTAATTTTTTTAGTTTTAGCACTTTCACTTTTTATGTCTATCACTTATGCTCCGAAACAAAAACTAAAAATTGTGGAATAAAAAAAAAGAAAATGCAAGTTTTTTTTTTTTAATGCCATTCACCTTGTGGTCAAACTTAGATGTTATTTTGATACTTTAGGTCAGCCTGATTGCAGCAATACCAAATTTGTTTAGTTTCTGTCATGTTTACTAATTTAAAAACATTTATAAACTTAATTGTTTTGTATATTGGGCGGTGTGAGGGCCTCTCGCTCGCTCTATCTAGAATATATATAATATATTATATTTTAATAGTTCGGTTCATTTTTATTATGTTAACATGTTTATTTTTTACATGGAAAATGGGGTGATGTGAACTTTTAACCCCTTGGGGACGGAGCCCATTATAACCCTAAGGACGGGAGCAAGTTTTGCAATTCTGACCACTGTCACTTTAAGCACTAATTACTCTGGGATGCTTTTATACTTTTCATTCTGATTCAGAGATTGTTTTTTCGTGACATTCTACTTTATGTTAGTGGCAAATTTTTGTCGATACTTGCATCATTTCTTGGTGAAAAATTCACAATTTGATAAAAAAAAATTGAAAATGTTGCATTTTTCGAACTTTGAAGCTCTCTGCTTGTAAGGAAAACAGACAATCCAAATAAATTATATATTGATTCAAATATACAATATGTGTACTTTAAAGTGGATTTGAAGGGCTTTCATATTAGAAATACCCCATAAATGACCCCATTATAAAAACTGCACCCCGCAAAGTATTCAAAATGACATTCAGAAAGTTTGTTAACCCTTTAGGTGTTTCACAGGAATGGCAGAAAAGTGAAGGAGAAAATTCAAAATCTTCATTTTTTACACTCATGTTCTTGCAGACCCAGTTTTTGAATTTTTACAAGAAAAAGCCCCCCAAAATTTGTAACCCAATTTCTCTCGCGTAAGGAAATACATCATATGTGTATGTGAAGTGTTCGGCGGGTGCAATAGAGGGCTCAGAAGGGAAGGAGCGACAGTGGGATTTTGGAGAGTGAATTTTTCTGAAATGGTTTTTTGGGGGGGGGGGGGGGGGGGGGGGGCCCATGTCCCAATTAGGAAGCCCCTATGGTGCCAGAATAGCAAAAAAAAAAATAAAAAAAAATAAAAGAAGACACTCACATGGCATACTATTTTGGAAACTACACCTCTAAAGGCGCGTAACAAGGGGTCCAGTGAGCCTTAACACCCCACAGGTGTTTGACGACTTTTGGTTAAAGTCGGATGTGTAAATGAAAAAAAATATTTTCACTGAAGTGCAGTTTTATCCCCCCCAAATTTACCATTTTTACAAAGGGTAATGGGGGAAAATGCCCCCCAAAATTTGTAACCCCATCTCTTCTGAGTATGGAAATACCCCATGTTAGGGCGTAAAATGCTTTGCCTACTATTTTGGAAACTACACCCCTCAAGGAACGTAAGAAGGGGTACAGTGAGCCTTAAAGGGGTACTCCGGTGAAAACCTTTTTTCTTTTAAATCAACTGGTGGCAGAAAGTTAAACATATTTGTAAATTACTTCTATTAAAAAATCTTAATCCTTCCTGTAGTTATTAGCTGCTGAATACTACAGAGGAAATGATTTTCTTTTTGGAATGCTCTCTGATGACATCATGACCACAGTTCTCTCTGCTGACGTTATTATAATAATAATGCTTTATTTATTGTTGTCCTTAGTGGGATTTGAACCCAAGTCCCCAGCACTGCAAGGCAGCAGTGCTAACCACTGAGCCACCATGCTGCCCTTAGCATACATCTGCTATGCATGGTTGCTAAAATGGACAGAGATGTCAGCAGAGAGCACTGTGTTCGTGATGTCATCAGTGTTCCAAAAAGAAAGGAATTTCCTCTGTAGCATTCAGCAGCTAATAAGTACTGGAAGGATTAAGATTTTTTAATAGGAGTAATTTACAAATATGTTTACCTTTCTGGCACCAGTTGATTTAAAAGAAAAAAGGTTTTCACCGGAGTACCCCTTTAACCCCTTCCCGACCTATGACATACCTGTACGTCATGGGTGGCAAGGTGTTCCCGACCCATGACATACAGGTACGTCATGAACATTACTGCCGCTACTCGCGGCACCCCGCAGCGCCCGGAAAGATGGTGGCTATCACTGATAGCCAGCCATCTTACCGTGCGACCACGGGGGGAGTTTCATCCCCCACCCCCCCCCCAGCGATCGCTGCTATCAGCTGGTCAAATCTGACTAGCTGATAGCAGCGCGGTGTGTGAGTCCCGATCACGGGGATCGGGACACACACCGCTCTGCTAAGTGTCCCTGACCCGTCCCCCGGCATCACTTACCCGTCCGAGCGGTGTCCCGAGCGGTCCCGGCATCCTCCAATGCGGTCCCGGCTGCGCTGCGTCCCGGAGGCGAGTTTCCGGCAGCAGTGCGGCATCTTCATTGGCAGCAGCGATCTCACTGCTGCCTCTAAGAGTTTCAAAACTGCAACTCCCAGCATGCCCAGACAGCCTTTGGCTTTCTGGGCATGCTGGGAGTTGTAGTTTTGCAACATCTGGAGGTCCACAGTTTGGAGACCACTGTATAATGGTCTCCAATCTGTGCTCTTCCAGATGTTGCAAAACTACAAATCTCAGCATGCTCAGTCTGTCCAGGCATGCTGGGAGTTGTAGTTCTCTAACATCGTGAAGAGCACAGATTGGAGACCATTATACAGTGGTCTCCAAACTGTGGACCTCCAGATGTTGCAAAACTAGAACTCCCAGCATGCCCAGACTGCCCAAGCATGCTGGAAGTTGTAGTTCGGCAACATCTGATCCTTCAGATATTGCCGAACTACAACTTCCAGCATGCCTGGGCATGCTGGGAGTTGTAGTTTTGCAACAACTGGAGGCACACTAGTTGGGAAACATTGTCCGTTTCCTACCTCAGTGCCTCCAGCTGTTGCAATTGTTGCAAAACTATAACTCCCAGCATGCACTGACAGACCATGCATGCTGGGAGTTGTAGTTTTGCAACAGCTGGAGGCACACTGGTTTGGAAACACTAAGTTTGGTTGCAAAACACTTGAAAGTTTATTACTTAACTTAGTGTTTCCAAACCAGCGTTCCTCCAGCTGTTGCAAAACTACAACTCCCAGCATGCACGGACAGCCAAAGGGCATGCTCGGAGTTTGCAACAGCTGGATGTTTGCCCCCCTGCCCCCCCCCCCAATGTGAATGTACAGGGTACACTCACATGGGCGGAGGTTTACAGTGAGTGCTGCAAGTTTGAGATGGCGCAAATTTTGCGCTGCAGCTCAAACTTCCAGCGGCAAACTTGCTGTGAACCTCTGCCCATGTGACTGTACCCTAAAAACACTACACTACACTAACACTAACCTAAAATAAAAAGAACTAACCTAAAATAAAAAACACTACATATACACATACCCCTACACAGCCCCCCTCCCCCCAAAAAATGAAAAACGTCTGGTACGCTACTGTTTCCAAAACGGAGCCTCCAGCTGTTGCAAAATAACTCCCAGTATTGCCGGACAGCCATTGACTGTCCAGGCATGCTGGGAGTTTTGCAACAGCTGGAGGCACCCTGTTTGGGAATCATTGGCATAGAATACCCCTATGCAAATCCCTAATTCAGGCCTCAAATGCGCATGGCGCTCTCTCACTTTGGAGCCCTGTCGTATTTCAGGGCAACAGTTTTGGGACACATATGGGGTATCGCCGTACTCGAGAGAAATTGCCTTACAAATTTTGGGGGGCTTTTTCTTCTTTAACCCCTTATGAAAAGGTGAAGTTGGGGTCTACACCAGCATGTTAGTGTAAAAAAATAATTTTTTTACACTGACATGCTGGTGTTGCCCTATACTTTTCATTTTCACAAGAGGTAAAAGGGAAAAAAGACCCCCAAAATTTGTAACGCAATTTCTCCCGACTACGGAGATACCCCATATGTGGGCGCAAAGTGCTCTGGGGGCGCACAACAAGGCCCAGAAGGGAGAGTGCGCCATGTACATTTGAGGCGATTTGCACAGGGGTGGCTGATTGTTACAGCAGTTCTGACAAACGCAAAACAATAAATATCCATATGTGACCCCATTTTGTAAACTATACCCCTCATGGAATTTAATAAGGGGTGCAGTGAGAATTTACACCCCACTGGTGTATGACAGATTTTTGGAACAGTGGTCTGTGAAAATGAAAAATAAAAATTTTTGATTTGCACAGTCCACTGTTTCAAATATCTGTCAAATGCCAGTGGGGTGTAAATGCTCACTGCACCCCTTATTAAATTCCATGAGGGGTATAGTTTCCAAAATGGGGTCACATGTGGGGGGGGGTCCACTGTTCTGGCACCATAGGGGCTTCCTAAATGGGACATGCCCCCCAAAAACCCTTTCAGAAAAACTCACTCTCCAAAATCCCATTGTCGCTCCTTCCCTTCTGAGCCCTCTACTGCGCCCGAACACTTTACATACGCATATGAGGTATTTCCTTACTCGAGAGAAATTGGGTTACAAATTTTAGGGTGATTTCTCTCCTTTTACCCCTTGTAAAAATTCAAAAATTGGGTCTACAAGAAAATGCGAGTGTAAAAAATGAAGATTTAGAATTTTCTCCTTCACTTTGCTGCTATTCCTGTGAAACACCTAAAGGGTTAAAACACTTACTGAATGTCATTTTGAATACTTTGGGGGGTGCAGTTTTTATAATGGGGTCATTTATGGGGTATTTCTAATATGAAGACCCTTAAAATCCACTTCCAACCTGAACTGGTCCCTGAAAAATTACGATTTTAAAAATCTTGAGAAAAATTGGAAAATTGCTGCGGAACTTTGAAGCCCTCTGGTGCCCTCCAAAAGTAAAAACATGTCAATTTTTTTTATGCAAACACAAAGTAGACAAATTGTATATGTGAATCAATATGTAATTTATTTGGAATATCCATTTTCCTTTCAAGCAGAGACTTTCAAAGTTAGAAAAATGCTACATTTTCAAAATTTTCATGAAATTTTTAGATTTTATACCAAGAAAGGATACAAATATCAGTGAAATTTTACCAATAACATAAAGTAGAATATGTCACGAAAAAACAATCTCGGAATCAGAATGATAAGTAAAAGCATTCCAAAGTTATTAATGTTTAAAGTGACAGTGGTCAGATTTTCAAAAAATGCCCAGGTCATGAAGGTGAAAATGGGCTGGGTCATGAAGGGGTTAACACCTCACAGGTGATTAACTTTCCTTAAAAGTGGGACGTGAAAATGAAAAATGTGATTTTTAACACTAAAATGCTGGTGTTACCCCAAACTTTTCATTTTCACAAGGAGTAATGAGAGAAATAGGGTTACAAATTTTGTGGGGCATTTTCTCCTAAGTAAGGAAATACCTCATATGTGGATGTAATGTGATCTGCGGGTGCACTAGAGGGCTCAGAAGGGAAGGAGCAACATTGGGCTTTTGGAGAGCGAATTTTGCTGAAATGGTTTTTTGGGGCATGTCGCATTTAGGAAGCCCCCATGAAGCCCGAAAAGAAAAAAAAAAAAAAATAAACAAAACACATGGCATACTATTTTGGAAACTACACCCCTCACAGAATGTAATAAGGGGTGCAGTGAGCATTTACACCCCACTGGCGTTTGACGGATCTTTGGAACAGTGGGCTGTGCCAATGAAAAATTACATTTTTCATTTTTACGGACGACTGTTCAAAAAATCTGTCAGACACCTGTGGGGGGGGGGGGGTAGGGGTGAGCGGGGGGGTAAATGCTCACTGCACCCCTTGTTACATTCCGTGAGGGGTGGTTTCCAAAATGGGGTCACATGTGGAGGGGGTCCACTGTTCTGGCACCATGGGTGCTTTGTATACGCACATGGCCTTCAATTCCAGCCTAGTTCATGTCAGAACCGCTGTAACGATCAGTCACCCCTGTGCAAATCACCAATTTAGACCTCAAATGAACATGGCGCTCTCTCACTCCTGAGCCATGTAGTTCGTCCGCAGAGCATTTTACGTCCACATATGGGGTATTTGCGCACTCAAGAAATTGTGTCAGAAATTTTGGGGGTCTTTTTTTCCTTTTACCTCTTATGAAAATGAAAAGAATGGGGCAACACCAGCATGTTAGAGTTAAATAAAACTTTTTTTTTTTTACAACAACATGCTGGTGTAGCCCCAACTTTACCTTTTCATAAGGGGTAAAAGGAGAAAAATACCCCCAAAATTTGTAACGCAATTTCTCTTGAGTACGGAAATACCCCATATGTGGCCCTAAACTGTTGCCTTGAAATACGACTCTGAAGTGAAAGAGCGCCATGCGCATTTGAGGCCTACGTGTAAGGGGTAGGGATCGACTGATTATCGGTTTGGCTGATATTATCGGCCAATATTCACGATTTTGGACATTATCGGTATAGGCAATTATCTTGCCGATATCTGGCCCCGCAAAAGCCGCTGCAGTTCATTTAAAGGGCCCGCTATAAATCATTGATCTGCAGCGGCTTAGGCAGGGTCGGGTTGGGGGGTCAATTGGGGGAAAATAGCCGATAACTTATACCGGAATATCGGTATAAGTTATCGACCTGAAAGGTCACAGATTATCGGTATCGGCCCTAAAAAAAAAAAAAATAAAAACCCATATCGGTCGATCGCTAGTGAGGGGGTGTATATGTAGTGTTTTACTTTTTATTATTTGTTAGTGTAGTGTTTTTAGGGTACATTCACACAGGCGGGTGTTCACAGTAAGATTTCTGCTGGGAGTTTGAGCTGCAGTGGAAAATTTGCTGCAGCTCAAACTTGTAGAAGGAAACCCACCCGTGTGAATGTAACCTGTACATTCACATGGGAGGGGGGGTGCACCAAACCTTCAGCTGTGGCAAAATGACAACTCCCAGAATGCATTAACAGACTGTCCATGCTGGGAGTTGTAGTTTTACAACAGCTGTAGGCACAGTGGTGGGGAACCACTGAGTTAGAAACCAGACTCTAAGCCGGCAGAGCTATACCCCCCCCCCCCCCCCGCACCGTACTTCGATCGGTGGGCAGAGCGGGGGAAATGAACTCTAACCCACCCGCCCTCAATTGTCATTGGTAGTCAGCCTGACCGACCAATGGCAGGGGATAAGAGGGGGGTGGCAACACTGCCACCTCGCTCCTATCCTTTAGGATGGTCGGAGCAGTCTCTGACAGCTCTGATCATTCCTATTTTCTGGGCGATCGGGTCACCAGTGAATTGACCATCGATTTTCGGTGATCGCCGACATGTGGGGGGTCTCAGGACCCCCCTAGGCATTGCCACAGGATGCCTGCTGATAGATATATCAGGAGTCATCTTGTTCCGATCACCACCCAGCGAGGTACACAGGTACACCCTCCGTCCTTAAGTGATAAGACGCGAGGGTGTATCCCTACGCCCTTCGTCCACAACAAGTTAATATGGAAAGGGTTAATATATATATATTTTTTTTATACACACACTTTATTAGTCCCCTAAGAAGGAATCATTAGATTTCTCATATAGATAAATGCAGTTCTATTGAACTCCATTTATCGTTGATCATGGGATGAAAGGTAAGCCCTCCGGCTACATCTAGTGGATCAACCCCCCCCACCCCACACACAAGTGCAATCCACCCTACTAGACCACTAGGGATGGTTAAGGTACAGCAGTGGCGATCACCACATGCCAGCTATTAGGGGTGCCCCCCAGCTACAGGATTCAGCTGGGGGCCGCCAGATATGGAGCTTGCATAAGTAAGGAGCCTGCTTCATACACCCTGAGCACTGCTATATAATAAGAGCAGAGGGGAAAGTCGGTCTGGCCTTGCTAGCCCGAGGAAGGGCTAAATGCATGAAAAATTCACCTGCCCCATACCCGGAACTGCATGTCAGAGGCAATAAGATTTCCACATACCTGCCCATAAGGGAGAGGGAAAAAAAAAAATAATAAAAAAAATAAAAACACTTTTGTACTCCTTTAACCCCTTAAGGACTCAATTTTATTTTTACGCATTCGTTTTTTCCTCCTCCCATTCAAAAAATCATAACTCTTATATTTTCATCCACAGACTAGTATGAGGGCTTGTTTTTTGCACGACCAGTTGTCTGTTGTAATGCCATCACTCACTTTACCATAAAATGTATGGCGCAAAACAAAAAATACTATTTGTGTGGGGAAATTAAAAAGAAAACCGCAATTTTGCAAATTTTGGAAAGTTTTGTTTTCATGCCGTACAATTTATGGTAAAAATGACATGTGTTTTTTATTCTCTGGGTCAATACGATTAAAATGATACCCATGATTATACACTTTTCTATTACTGTTGTGCTCAAAAAATAAATAAATAAAAAAAAATTGCTAACTTTTTAACCAAATTAGTACGTTTTAAATCCCTCTATTTTGAAGACCTATAACTTTTTCATTTTTCCGTATAAGCGGCGGTATGAGGGCTCATTTTTTGCGCCGTGATCAAGTTTTTTTTATAAGCAAATATGGTATTAATAAAAAGTACAACTTTTTTTAATTTTTTGGGGAATAAAATTGTAAAAAAGCAGCTATTTTGGACTTTTTTTTTACGTTCACGCCGTTCACCGTACGGGATCATTTACATTTTATTTTAATAGTACGGATATTTAAGCACGCGGCGATACCAAATATGTATATAAAATTTTTATTTTTTAAATTTTTTTTTTTTTTTTTTTTTTTTTTTTTTTTTTTACACTTTTTGGGGGTAAAATAGGGAAAATGGGACAATTTACGTTTTTATTGGGGGAGGGGGTTTTTCACATTTTTTTACTTTTATTTTTTCACTCTTATAGTCCCCATAGGGGACTATTTATAGCAACCATTCGATTGCTAATCCTGTTCAGTGCTATGTATAGGACACAGCACTGATCAGGGTCATCAGTCATCTTCTGCTCTGGTCTGCGGGAAGGCAGATCAGAGCAGAAGACTCCCGGAACACAGCGGAGGCAGGTGAGGGGACCTCACTCTGCCGTGCTGGATGATCAGATCCCGAGGCAGCGCTGCGGGCGATCCGATCATCCTGTTAAGTGATCGCGATGCTGCAGATGCCATAATCTGTATTGATCACGGCATCTGAGGGGTTAATGGCAGACATCCGCAAGATCGCGGGTGTCCGCCATTACCGGCGGGTCCCTGGCTGCGATCCACAGCCGGGACCTGCCGCGCATGATGCCGGCATCGCTCCGATGCCCGCGGTTATGCTCAGGACATAAATGTACATCCTGGTGCGTTAAGTACCACATCACCAGGACGTACATTTACGTCCTGCGTCGTTAAGGGGTTAAGTATACGTAGTCATGGCTGTAAATGTTAGCACCCCTGACATTTTTCAAGAAAATGTAGTATATTTCTCACAGAAAAGGATTGCAGTAACATGTTTTGCTATACACATGTTTATTCCCTTTGTATGTATTGGAACTAAACCAAAAAAGGGAGGAAAAAAAAAAAAAGCAAATTGGACATAATGTCACACCAAACTCCAAAAATGGGCTGGACAAAATTATTGGCACCCTTTCAAAATTGTGGATAAATAAGATTGTTTCAAGCATGTGATCACACCTGAAAGCAGATAAAAAGGAGAGAAGTTGATTTAGTCTTTGCATTGTGTGTCTGTGTGTGCCACACTAAGCATGGACAACAGAAAGGAGAAAAGAACTGTGAGGGATTGAGATTGTTGATATTTTTCCACAATTTTTGGTTCTCAATGTTACAAGTCCATCTCCAGAGATCTAGATTTGCCTTTGTCCACAGCGCGCAACATTATCAAGAAGTTTGCAACCCATGGCACTGTAGCTAATCTCCCTGGACATAGACGGAAGAGAAAAAATGATGAAAGGTGTCCATGCAGGATAGTCCAGATTGTGGATAAGCAGCCCCTAACAAGTTCCAAAAGATATTCAAGCTGTCCTGCAGGGTCACGGTTAGCGCGAACTATCCATCGACATGTAAATTAAATCGAATGCTATGGCAGGAGACCCAGCAGGGCCCCACTGCTGACACAAAGACTTAAAAAAAGCAAGACTACATTTTGCCAAAATCCTTCTGGGAAAACGTCTTGTGGACAGATAGTAGAATGATGAGCTTTACCAAAAATCTCTATCTTGGTCTTGTTAACCGAAAACAGAATGAATAGATGGCAACAAAGCGCTGGAGAGTTCTGAAGTGGTCAGTGATTAGTCCAGATCTAAGTCCCATTGAGCACCCGTGGAGAGATGTTAAAATTACTGTTGGGAAAAGGCGCCCTTCCAATAAGAGAGACCTGGAGCAGTTTGCACAGAAAGAGTGGGCCAACATTCCGACTGAGAGGTATCAGAAGCTTATTGATTTATAGGAAGTGACTGATTTCAGTTATTTTTTTTCACAAAGGGTGTGCAACCAAATATTAAAGTTTAAGGGTGCGTTCCCACAGGGCGTATACGCAGCGTATTTGACGGTGCGCAAAATGTATGGCAGCAGCGGGAAATACGCTGCGTATCCCTTGCTCACTATACACACAGGGCTTTCCGGCGGCAGCCCTATGTGTGTAGTGAGTTTTGGAGGCGGAGCCGCGCGTCACAGACACGCCGGCACATGGCCCCGCCTCCAAAACTCACTACACACATAGGGCTGCCGCCGGAAAGCCCTGTGTGTATAGTGAGCAAGGGATACACAGCGTATTTCCCGCTGCTGCCATACATTTTGCGCAGCGTCAAATACGCTGCGTATACGCCCTGTGGGAACGCACCCTAAGGGTGCCAATAATTTGGTGTGACATGCCCAATTTTCTTTTTTTTTCTTTTTTTTACTGCAGTGTTACTGCAATCCTTTTCTGTGAGAAATACTTAATTTTCTTGAAAAATTTCAGGGGTGCCAACATTTACGGCCATGACCGTATGTGGTAAACAACAATGTAAACAATGTGTCAAAATCAAAAAACAGAAGTACACAAAATTGTAAGTGTGAAAATTTGCATAGCATCAATTATACATTTATTATGTTTCCATTTAGGATACAGAAAAATGATACATCAGCAATGGCTCAGAATTCGTGTAAATCAATTAAACTGTTGTGTTAGAAATCCTGCATATGTCCTTCTCTGACCTGGATTAAGTGATCCGACAGGTTTTTCGGCATACAAAGTATTGCATTGGTGCACACAGTTGTAACAAAACACTTTTTGGCTGGATTCACTCACAACATTTTGGTCAGCAGCCTTACCAAAAACCAGGAGTGAAACCCACTAGAAAAACTAGAATGAAAGCTAAACCTTTAACAGTGTTTTGGTAATACTGACCATTACAAGGCCCAATATGCTGTGTGTAAATCTATTCTAAGGGGACGTTCTCATGTACGCAGATTTGATGCGTAGGATTTTCTGCTGCAGATTTCAATGTAAACTAAATTACTGAGCAAAGCTTCTAATCTGCACAGGATCCTGTAGGTGTGAACGTACCCTTAAGCTGAACACTGGCAGCCAAGAGCAACAATGCTGTTTTACAAAGATGATGCATTATTTATTTATTTTTAACTCATTGTGCAGTTCCTGCTATACCTCTAAGAAAGGTATGAAGCAAAGATTACTTATTAAATATATACATAAACAAAGAGCTAGGGGTGACCATTCTTGTCATGGGCATGTCCTTACAGTCTGCTACTGTCAGCACTGATTCAACTGTCACAGCATAAGAGATGTTCCCAGAGGTTTTTCCTTTAACCCCTTAATGACCACGGACATATATAAGTCTGTGGCTGGCTCCCGTTATGTTAAGTGTGCTCAGGAGCTGAGCGCGCTTCATACCCAACAGGTCCCAGTTGCTATCAGCAACCAGGACCCGCGACTAATACTGGATATCGTCGATCGGGATGATGTCTGGTATTAACCCTTTAGACACAGTGATCAAAGTTGATTCCGGTGTCTAAAACGATAGAAATGACTGACGGTTAGCTCAGCGGAGCTGTTCAGGAGCACCACGGTGAAATCGCAGCATCCCAAACAGCTGAGAGGAAAGCGGGAGGGTGCTTATCTTCCTTCCCTCTGTCTGATAGTCAATCCATTGCTCCAAGACTGAGATTCAGCCTTGAGCAATCGAGCACAGATAACACTGATCAATGCTATGCTATGGCATAGCATTGTTCAGTGTATGCAATATAAGTATTGCATGTATATAAAAAAAAAGTTGTAATAAAAGTTAGAACCACCCCCCTTTTCCCCATTCAAAAAAAAAAAAAAACTATATAAATTGGGTACCCTTGTAACTGTATGGACCTAGAGAATAAATATATGGTGTAATTTTTCCCGAAAAGTGCACTGCGTAGAATCGGAAACCCCCAAGTTACAAAATAGTTTTATTTTTCCCCCCCAAATATTTTTTTTCTGGTTTTGCCGTAAATTTGGTGGTAAAATGATTGATACCATTACAAATGTACAATTGGTGGTGCAAAAAACAAGCCATGATATGGGTCTGTAGGTGAAAAATTTTAAGCATTCTGATTTTTAGAAGGTGAGGTGGCAAATACAAAAGTGCAAAAATGAAAAAACCTGTGGTGCTTAAGGGGTTAAAACATTGTACTCACATGTCACCCTATAAATATAAAAAAAATCTTATAAGATAGGAAGACCTGTGGTCTTAGCTGCCTTGATTCCTGTGGAGCCAATGCTTTACTGATACATGCTAATTTTTACCTTCAACACTTATTCGTACCATTGGTTATCAGTCTCTGACATGCTAGTTAGGGCCTTGATTCTGAAAGGGTTGGTCATCAGCACACAGATCTTAATTAGTAGAGTGCTGAGGTTTATAACCCATTGAGAGGAGTGGTCACTGCCCCCTTGATAGTCTATGGACAACATTGTAGTGTAGGGACTGTCAAGGGTTAGGCACTTCAAACCCCACCTGCACAGAGTGTGAATGTTGTGTTTGAACAGCATTTCACAGAGCATACATTTGTACAATAAAATGACACAAAACCTGGAATATTATCCCAGGGATGAATTAAGAAATAACCCAAAACTAAATAGAAGTAAACATTCTTTATGGATTACTAAACTCTCAGTGTGAAAACAAGAGTCAGGATTACTTACACACGGCAAACCTTATTAAGGTGAAGTCAAACCTGGACATAAGCTGCTCAGTAGAACATATTTCTCTCCATAAGAGGTCACCCAGACCACAGGATAGCAAATCAGGTGTTAAGAATGGTATCAGGTCTCTCCTATTACATCTCTATTGGCTTTTTACCCGACTTCAACTCTATACCTCCAGTGTTAAGGAAGGGTGCAAAGGATGGAAAGCCTTTATAGCGCAGCGTTTTCTGCAGGTGATATTTTGCATTTCAAATTCACTCCTCTCAAATTACTTTACAAAAGGGGATTAGCTGCTCTCTTCTAGTGACCCTGGAAAGATCAAGCTTGTGAAAACTGTTTAGAAGAATTTTCATACACTGAGTACGGAAGTCTATAAAGTTAATCTCTGAAATAACAGATCAAGTTTACACGTACAATACAAGATGGTAAAAGTGCCAACCCCTCTCATTTTACCATGCATTTCCCTTATCTTGAACTTTTGACATATTAATGATTACATAAAGTGTGTGTATATATATATATATATATATATATATATATCTATACATACATATACATACACACACAGGCCCAGATTTATCAGACTATGTGAGAGTAAAAGTGGAGCGATTTTCCCACAACAGCCAATCACAGCTCAGCTTTCACTTTACCTGAGCTCATTAGCTGAGCTGTGATTGGTTGCTGTGGAAAAATCTCTCTACCTTTACTCTCATCGTTTGATAAATCTGGGACATTATCTTTCTCTATATCTATCTTGAAAAAGTATAATAAATACTTGAGCTTTGTGACCACGAGAAGCCATAAAAGTGTGGTACAAAATGGCTCTTAAAGGGGTGCTCCAATGAATAACTTTTTTTAATGAACTGGTGCCAGAAAGTTAAAACAGATTTGTAAATTACTTCTATATTAATTCTTAATCCTTCCAGTACTTATCAGCTGCTGTATGCTCTAGAGGAAGTTTTATTTCTTTCTGGAGTTTTCTAGTCTGACCACAGTGCTCTCTGCTGACACCTCTGCCCATGTCAGGAATTGTCCAGAGTACATGCAAATTCCCATAGCAAACCTCTCCTGCTCTGGACAGTTTCTGACACGGACAGAGGTGTCAGCAGAGAGCGCTGTGGTCAGACTAGAAAGAACTCCAGAAAGAAATACAACTTCCTTTGTAATATACAGCAGCTGATAAGTACTGGAAGGACTAATAGAGAATTTACAAATCTGTTTAACTTTCTGGCACCAGTTTGTTTGAAAAAAAATTTGTTTTCCACCAGAGTACCCTTTTAAATCCTATTTTGCCAAGGCCAAACACCCCATATTTTGAAATGAAATTTCAGATTTTTAAACCGATAACTGTCCCCAGATGAGGAGGCAAACACACCAACAACGGGAGTCTGACTAGATCCACATCTTCCAATTCCTCTAACCCAAGGGACTAAATTGTGACACCGATTTTGATGAGAAAATGATTTCACAGTTTCTTATCTCAACCCCCTTTCTCTCCATTCACCCCCCTTTACCTTGAGTGAATTGTAGTAGTGTCGTCTAGAGAGTGTAACTACCCCCTTGTCTGTCTTATCTAAACAGCCATAAATATCTAAAGAGACAAGAAGCATTCTTCTCCCAGACTGGCACTTTAATAGGAGAACTTAGAATACACTGTGGTCTATTTAGAACATAGACAAAATGGCCGACATCATGCTATGCTGCTAAGAAACATTAAACATAGTGATTCATTTTTAGGGCGTATAATTAGCATGACAAAACCCAACATTGGCCCTCATTTACTATTGCAAACCCAACATGTTTTGTTGGGTTGAGCGACACATTCTGGCGCAGTGCACCCGAAATGCTATCTGCGCCAGAATTGAAAGAACCCCGACTAACTCCATTTTGCTTAGAAAACCCGAAGGGGCGTGGCTTTCAGGGAAAGGGGGTGTGGTCCCCTACAAGGGGCGTGTTCCCAACATTTTAACAAAAAACCAACATATTTACTAAGGTTTCCACCGAAAATGTGGTGGATTTCAGCTGAGAAAAACCCTACAGATCAGAGCATAAAAAAGCAAAGTGTAGGGAAAAGTGGAAAATGAAGGAAAACCTTAGTAAATACCGTGGGAAATAAATTTTAGGGAATTAAATCCCACAAATAAACCTACACTCCACTCTTTGTAAATAAGGGCCATTGTCTTGTGTTTTCCTTTTAGACACGCCCAACACAAAACAAGACAGTAAACCGCTTTTATTTATTTTGTATATATTTTTAACCTTTTTATTTCTATATTCACTCCTAATCTTATTTTATGAACCAGGTCACATTTATACCACCCTATTTTTCTATTAATTCCACCATTATACGGTTATTGGATGAGTTAAATGTCTAGCTAACATGTAGCTTATACATACTTGTACTACAGTACATATAGGGTTAATAAAAGTCTGTTACCATGTCACAGTATTGTGAGGTTCATGGCCAGTGTTAATCTTGTTGACAAGGTGCTACCAGACAGCCAGTCAGTGCATACACAGGTTTTACCAGAGAAATGCCCATTCTGATTGGTCAGTTCTACCAGCTATTGACTTGTTTCACAGGCGTTGTATGTGGAGTATGGTTTCAAGGGTCCAGAAAAGACCATTGTATGTTGAAACTATTGTATGTCGAGGCCATTTTGTCTTCATTACTTCAAAAGAAAATATTATTTCCTTTTTATAGAAATCATGTATTTGTCCAAGTTGAAGCACGGGTATGGACAAAGTCCAGTAAGTGAGGGTGGGCTATCCTCTGTGCTGTCTGATTATCCAACAGGAGCGAGCCCAGTGGCGTCCCCCCCCCCCCCCACCAGGCAGGAGCGAGCCCAGTGGCGTCCCCCCCCCACCAGGCAGGAGCGAGCCCAGTGGCGTCCCCCCCCACCAGGCAGGAGCGAGCCCAGTGGCGTCCCCCCCCCACCAGGCAGGAGCGAGCCCAGTGGCATCCCCCCCCCCGCCCCACCAGGCAGGAGCGAGCCCAGTGGCATCCCCCCCCCCGCCCCACCAGGCAGGAGCGAGCCCAGTGGCATCCCCCCCCCCGCCCCCACCAGGCAGGAGCGAGCCCAGTGGCATCCCCCCCCCCCCGCCCCACCAGGCAGGAGCGAGCCCAGTGGCATCCCCCCCCCCCCGCCCCACCAGGCAGGAGCGAGCCCAGTGGCATCCCCCCCCCCGCCCCACCAGGCAGGAGCGAGCCCAGTGGCATCGCCCCCCCCCGCCCCACCAGGCAGGAGCGAGCCCAGTGGCATCCCCCCCCCACCAGGCAGGAGCGAGCCCAGTGGCATCCCCCCCACCAGGCAGGAGCGAGCCCAGTGGCATCCCCCCCCCCCCCCCCACCAGGCAGGAGCGAGCCCAGTGGCATCCCCCCCCCCACCAGGCAGGAGCGAGCCCAGTGGCATCCCCCCCCCCCACCAGGCAGGAGCGAGCCCAGTGGCATCCCCCCCCCCCACCAGGCAGGAGCGAGCCCAGTTACATCCCCCCCGACCAGGCAGGAGCGAACCCAGTGGCGTCCCCCCCCACCAGGCAGGAGCGAGCCCAGTGGCGTCCCCCCCCACCAG